>NC_133331.1:244800330-245101997 GCF_042186555.1 Aquarana catesbeiana | reverse complement strand
TCCCATTGGCTATGAGCATTAAATCCACCAGTGTAAAATTCACTGCCGTGTCTCTGCAAAATCTACCATTATACATATCTTTACCTGCTCCATTAAGAAAACAAAATTGCGGACTCCTTGTGTACCCTGTAAAGAGAAGGGGTTTACTATTGGTTGTGATGCTCTCAGGGGGAATGGGTTGGGTGATGTTTAGCAGCTGCTCTAGGGTCACTGGCCTTCCAACCATCGGAACTGAGTGTCGGCCAGTTCCCATATGGGAACAAACCCAGCATTCTGAATAATTCTGCTTTCTTGCGAAAGCATGCATCATTATGGTAGAAAAAGGGGACACTCAGAGGAGTACAGACGAAAGGGCTGCGCACGCCCCAAAAGATGCATAGAAAAAACAAGAAACCCCCTAACGGGGCTTTAATGCAGCCAATAATATATAATTCAGGATGAATAGATGATCAAAAAGTAATTTTATTGGTACAAAAAAGTATAAAAATTGTAAATTCTGACATTAAAAGTCAAGACATGAACTGGAGTACAAAATTTGATAAAAAGCAGACAATACCCATAACCGGGAACAGTGTACAGTACAATGGCACTAAGACAACAAGATCAAAAATAGTAGAATCCTGACGCGTTTCGACCCTGAGGGTCTTCCTCAGAGGATAGATGACTAACAGCTGTAAGGATGTAAACATGTATCAAAAAATCTTTAAAGACAGCACAAAACAGAAACAATGAATTTGTATGTATGCATAAACAACTTCATATATTGCATAATTACCAATCATAGTGCTCCCAATGAGTATAAATGGACGTGATGTAAAGAGGTTGCCCCCTCTTGTATCCTTGGTTTCCCAAGCGACGGGCCGGTTCCCCGGAGAGCAGGTATCAAGCCAGCATGACTTACAAGGGATCACGCATAAATTACCCCCGAAGGGAGTTGGAGGAGGGGAGGGGCATACACCGCACCCACAGTATATTAACGATAATACTAGATCAAAAATAAGAGCAAAAAAGGGAAAAACCAAGTTAAGATAACTTTGAACATGTTAGGCAGTGTAGGTCCATGAATGTGCAAGGAGCAAGGTGGAAAGGGGGGAGGGGAGGTCAGGGGAAGGGGGGTAAGGAGGGGAAGGGGGGGGGAAGCGGGGAGGGAGGGGGGAAGGGGGGGAGGGGAAGAAGGGGAGGAAAGGAAAGGAAAGAAGGGGAGGAAGAAAGGGGACGGGAAGGAGATGAACAATGGACATGGAAGGGGGGATAGTGTGATGGAGGAAAGGAGAGAAGGAAAGCGCAGTGAAAAATCTTGTGTGGCTAAGGAGGGGTTGTGAGGGAAATAGAATACTGGAAAGAAAAAAGTGGGTGAGACATATGCAAGGCAAGCAACTTGCAAACATGTCTGGACCATCCAGCGACAAGGATGTGGTGATCGCATTGTATGGGTGAAATTGAAGTGCCAAGATGCAAAGTGAGAGAAGCCGGCCGGAGGCTGGAAGGAAGGAGGGGAAGACCGGGGGGAGTGATGGGAGTGGGGAGGTGGAGGTGGGGTGGGAAGCATGTGTGTGTGAGTGAAGGATACAAAATCAACAAACAAACCAAACCAAAACGTGATATGTGGAGAGGAAGGTGATACGTGATAATAACAATGCAATTTACCTATTGGTAGGGGCACAGGTAAATAAAATCAGGATGCCCGGAACTCTGAAAAGTTGTAAGTATATCAACATCAAAAGTGGGTTGATAAAAAGAATGGATGAGAAATACGCATAGTGTGAACCACACATCAAAGGAAGCAATTAAAAAGAAGGGTTGAGGTTCTTACCCGTCAATCTGTAGGATTTCGGCATAAAAGCGTTCGGCGGGACCAGGAGGTATCAGTGGACCTCCCCCGCCATGATGTAAAGAGGTTGCCCCCTCTTGTATCCTTGGTTTCCCAAGCGACGGGCCGGTTCCCCAGAGAGCAGGTATCAAGCCAGCATGACTTACAAGGGATCACGCATAAATTAGTCCCCGAAGGGAGTTGGACGAGAGGCTGGCCATACACCGCACCCACAGTATATTAACGATAATACTAGATCAAAAATAAGAGCAAAAAAGGGAAAAACCAAGTTAAGATGACTTTGAACATGTTAGGCAGTGTAGGTCTTTGAATGTGCAAGGAGCAAGGTGGATAGGGGGGAGGGGAGGGAAGGGGGGGGTCAGGGGAAGGGGGTGATGGAGGGGAAGGTGGGGGAAGCGGGGAGGGAGGGGGGAAGGGGGGGAGGGGAAGGAGGGGGAGGAAGGGAAAGGAAAGAAGGGGAGGAAGAAAGGGGACAGGAAGGAGATGAACAATGGACATGGAAGGGGGGATAGTGTGATGGAGGAAAGGAGAGAAGGAAAGCGCAGTGAAAAATATTGTGTGGCTAAGGAGGGGTTGTGAGGGAAATAGAATACTGGAAAGAAAAAAGCGGGTGAGACATATGCAAGGCAAGCAACTTGCAAACATGTCTGGACCATCCAGCGACAAGGATGTGGTGATCACATTTTATGGGTGAAATTGAAGTGCCAAGATGCAAAGTGAGAGAAGCTGGCCGGAGGCTGGAAGGAAGGAGGGGAAGACCGGGGGGAGTGATGGGAGTGGGGAGGTGGAGGTGGGGTGGGAAGTGTGTGTGTGTGAGTGAAGGATACAAAATCAACAAACAAACCAAACCAAAACGTGATATGTGGAGAGGAAGGTGATACGTGATAATGACAATGCAATTTACCTATTGGTAGGGGCACAGGTAAATAAAATCAGGATGCCCGGAACTCTGAAAAGTTGTAAGTATATCAACATCAAAAGTGGGTTGATAAAAAGAATGGATGAAAAATACGCATAGTGTGAACCACACATCAAAGGAAGCAATTAAAAAGGGGTATGAGGTTCTTACCGGTCAATCTGTAGGATTTCGGCATAAAAGCGTTCGGTGGGACCAGGAGGTATCAGTGGACCTCCCCCCGCCGCCCGGTTCATTTATAAGAGTGTTAATTGCTTCAAGGTATTGTCAGGTGCAGGAGCCTGTCCACTCCCCCATCTCCCCTCCAATCAGGGGAGAGAGCAGCACATAGTGGCGCTCACTGAGTGACCCCCCCGGCGTTCCAGAGGATTGGTCATCCCGGGTCCCCCGTCACTTCCCCTGCAAATGCGCAGGCGCCGTGACGTCATGCGCACGCGCATTCCATCGCGCGCGTGAGCACGGCGTCCAGAAGAGATGCGGGATGCCGCTGGCAGGGAAGAAGGCGCCCAAACCAGGTGCCGCCACCTGGTGGGCACATCAGGGAGACGCAGGGCCCTTGCGCCTCCCTTCTTACCCTGCCAGAAAGGCATGTATGGCACGATCCCGCCCCCCAGGGAAAAAACACGGCCGGCCAGGGGAGATAGCCAAGGTGGTATCTCTCCCTCAAAGTGGGTGAATTGAAAGGAAAGGGGGAGGGGGGAAGAAAAAAAGGGTAAAGTGCACACATATAGCCATTGGACAATGACTTGGTGGTAAACTTACATATAAAATGTAAAAGATCATTTGTTGAATATAGCATATATACTGTATATACATTAACACTGTCATGGTAGAGTTAATTACATAGCTGATAAACCATAACATAATAAAATGTATTTAAACAAGAAAAAGAACTGTGGACTGGCTTTTTAGTAAAGCTTTATCCCTATGAGATATAGATGATTTTCACTGAGAAGGAGATACACGCTCCCATGCGTTATATTATTCAGGTTGAAAGAATGGTAAGTCATATAGTTGAGGATAATATATGTGATCAGATGGAATTACTAACAACGGGGTAAAAGCACGGCAGGAATAATCCATAGAGTGGAAAGCATTTTTCAAAATGATTTCTCAAACTGTTACCAAAACTAAATACGGCCAGAGGGCAGTATCAGATTTGTTAATATTAGTAATTTCTAAGGCACCCCAGGTGCAGATCAAGGGTTGTATACCCACTCTGATGTAAAGGACTATTGGGTGGTATGCATCTTACATACAAATGAATTTAAAGATTTGTTCAGATTAAATTCAAAGATTTCATCACTATCTGATTCGCTCACTGTGTCTTGCCAGAGGAGAACCCCTGCAAGAAAGGAGCGATTGAGATGGATTCATTGAGGCCTGGGGGAGAGGTGGCCTCTAATTGGAATATCCATCTCTGCTCTTTTTGTAGCAGAGACTTATTCCAATCCCCACCTCTGTTGGGAATATGCATCCTACAAAGGGCCATGAAGGTGACTTTTGGGACTCTATAGTTGTGTGTTGAGACCACATGTCTCCCAATGGGGAGGTATGGGTTCCCCACCTGCATGCTATATACATGTTGAGAAATGCATCATTATGAAATGATGAGGAATTGAGTCTGGTACTGAGTAAGTTTCAGGATCTAGTTGTGCCCCCTTATTAATACTTTTAAAGTCTGGTCTTAGGAGTTCCCTTCTGGATTTTAGGAATTGGAATTTTGATTTGGGGGCCTTTTTCATACTGGTATTATTTAATGGTGCAAAGGGCGCGTAGTTTGATCTCTTGTTTTGAATAACTTGACTGATTCCTATATCCCTGAGTTTGGCCTTTTTAAATTTGGACACCAGGTTCTGACTTGGTTTATGATTGGGATTCATACACCAGGTCTTTTCTACTCCCTTATATTTGGCTGTAAAGACAATGGCTGCTATGTGGCAATTCTCATCCCTTCTTTGATTTTGATACCCTGTAACTGCTTGAGATTGGGTTTTGGACATTTGTCCGGCTACCTGAATGCAGCAAGGATAAATAGAACTTCCCATAAAACCTCGCCAAGTACGGTTAGTATGATTAGAGGGGGGCTGAAAACCACAACTGTTAGTCATCCAACATACAAAAGTGGTTAGTAGAAAAATCTTAAACGTGATCAGCATGGCAAAGACTAAGATTATTTGAGTGGTGCATTTCCAGGGCCTCCATTTGAGTGGATCCTGGAAACCTAGGGGAAATACTTGAACATCTACTACTCGAATGTCATTAGGTTTAAGGTCTCTGGGGCTCCGGAGTCCTCTAGGGAGGGTGCTGCAGGGGGGTTTGGGGGGCTTGGGCAGGGGTTTGAGTTCAATGTCTCTTTCTTTTGCGGTTCTTGGCTTGCTTCCAGGCTTGGTGCTCTTTTTATCCTTGATGCGTGGATCCATTGTGGTCCCTGGTCTGTGAGGATGGCGGTTCGGGTTGCTTTGAGTCCTTCAAATGGTCCTTGGTAGATGGGCCCTGGTACCTTCCTTGCTGCAAGCTGCTTTATCAAGACTTTGTCACCACCAAGGCTCTGTGGAGAGAGGAGGAAAAGTGACAGCTACCTTGTCGTAGTTTTCAGTAAGGCTACTTACCAGATATTTCACATGCTCTTCCTGTAAGGAATAAATATTAACCTCCTCTCCCTCAATTGCTTTCTTCTGGGCCGGCTTTCCTATTAGTATTTCATATGGGGATAAGCCTGTCCTGCTATGGGGGGTGGTTCTTATCTGGAAGAGGACCCCTGGCAGGTATTTTAGCCAGTTCTTCATGGTACCGTTAGTGGCCTTTTTAAGTTTGTCCTTGATCGTTCTATTCATTCTTTCCATTACCCCTGAACTCTGTGGGTGATATGGGATGTGTAGCTTCCACTGTATCCCTAATACCCTTGTCAATTCTTTCACCAGCTTTGAAGTAAATGCTGGGCCTTGGTCAGAGAATATGGTAGCATGAAGTCCGTATCGACTGATCCAATGATTGATCAGACACCGGGCTGCAATGCCTACGGTTTCCCCTGTAACGGGTATGGCCTCTGGCCAAGTTGAAAATTTGTCCACCATCACGCACAAATATTTGAGATTACCTCTCTGCCTGGGCATGTGTGTGAAGTCTATCTGTAAGTCTTTTAGCGGGCCTAATGGTGGTGGCAAATGTCCATGTTTCCCATGTTGAGGGTCCTGAACATTGTTCTGAGCACAAGTCAGACTAGAGGAGACAAGCTGTTGTACTCAAAAAGAAGGAAAAAGTGGGACTTTGAATGAGGTGGCTGACATGTGAAGGTGAACAAATGAATTTTATTAAGCAAAAACATTATATGAAACATGGCAGTATATAAACCACATAGACTCTTGTATACTAAATCATAATAATCCATCCACACGTAACATACAGGTGTGGTATGGATATAAAGTACATAGGTAAAAGGTTTCTATTTAATACATTGCATGAAATAAATTCATATAAAATTGCATTGGACATGGAAGCAGCACTAGCAGCAAGAGTATGGATAAATAAATAAAACAATGAAACCGTAATTAATACCTCAAGTAAATAAATAAATAGTCTATTTGAGACAAAAGTCAACATCATAATTCATTGTAGATATGGGTCAGCATCGCATATGCCCGACCGTTTCGTGTAAAAACACTCTTCAGGGGCGGATGCTCAATTAATCTATAAAGTATAAAAAATGGTAACATTAGTCTAGTTGTAAATAATATAAAGGAAAGGCAAATTGGCCCATCCTAAATACTTACAGAGGGTCCAATAGGCAAAATACTGCGGCCATGCGACCAAGACCCCAAACATGATCTTTCCCGGGAGCTGAGGTAATTAAAGCCGTGTGCAGGCAGGGCACATACAACCAAATCCCCCGATGACACAAAGACATGCTGCTGGTAGCTATGTGAGAAAAAAAAAAAAAGGTGTATAAATGTGATGTGAAAAATTGTATGATAAATGTGTAGATTGTGTGAACAGGAGCCAATGGCATAAAGAGGAGTGAGGGATAAAAAAGGTGAGGCCAAAGAAATAAGCCCAAAGTGAAAGGCATGAAAAGGAATATCATGAAAGTGTGTCAACCAGTGAACAAACTTACTCGTGGAACAAACTAAAAAGGGGAATGAGTGCTGCAATGTGGTGTGGCGTCTGGAATGTGTGGCAGCAAGGTTGATCTGACACCGGGCTGCAATGCCTACGGTTTCCCCTGTAACGGGTATGGCCTCTGGCCAAGTTGAAAATTTGTCCACCATCACGCACAAATATTTGAGATTACCTCTCTGCCTGGGCATGTGTGTGAAGTCTATCTGTAAGTCTTGTAGCAGGCCTAATGGTGGTGGCAAATGTCCATGTTTCCCATGTTGAGGGCCCTGAACATTGTTCTGAGCACAAGTCAGACAATAGGAGACAAGCTGTTGTACTAGGTCGTGTGCCTTGTGTGTACTGAAACAGTCTTGGTACTTTTTTAAGAGTGGTCTTGGTCCTATGTGTCCTGGACCGTGGAGGTAAGACAATAATAGGGGCGCTGCTGCTCTAGGTATGCCTATGATTCCCTCCTTATTTGTCCAGAGACCTGTAGGGTCTCTGGTCAAACCCATATCAGTTCAGTAGTCCAGGTCATCAGCCGATGCCTGTTTTTGCAAGAGTGCTGATGTGTGTTGGAACGAGGGGGTGGTAAAGTAATTTTGGAATAATAGAAGTTGTGTCATGTGGCTGTGGCTGTCTTTCTGCTGCAGCTTTTGCTACTCTGTCTGTTAGAGCGTTTCCCTGGGACTCTAGGGATCCATCTGTGGCATGTCCCTTAATTTTGATAATGTTTAATCTATGGGGCTGTTGTATTGCATTAGTTAGATCGTACACATACCCACTGTTATTTATTTTTTTGTTATCTGCGGTCCAAAATCCGCGTCTAAACCAGATAATGCCGAAATCGTACGCGACCCCGAATGCATACCTGCTGTCTGTGTAAATGTTCACCTTTTTTACCTTTGTGGATTAACCACTTAACAACCGGCCCATAGCCAAATGACGGCTACAGGGCGGTTGTTTAACTCTGGGAGGACGTCCAGGGACGTCCTCCCAGAATTCTCCTCTCGCGCGCCCCCTAGGGCGCGCACTCGAGAGCATCCGTGACCGCCGGGTCCAGAGGACCCGGCGCATCACAGATCCCGGTAAATGGCCGCTGATCGCGGCCGTTTACCATGTGATCGCTCCGTCAAATGACGGAGTGATCACATGTAAACAAACCGGCGTCATCTGATGACGCCGGTTCCTCTCCTCCACTCTGTGTACCGATCGATACACTGTGAGCGGAGAGGGGGATGGATGGATGGCTGCAGCGTTGTGGGCTGCATGTGTAGTGCCCACAGCGCTGCACAGAGACATCCAGCCATCCATCCATCCATGCTCAGCCATCCCCACTACTCTGCATGCCCTGCAATGCTCTGCAATGCCCTCTACAATGCCCCACAGTACTCTGGTATGCCCCACAATACCCCTGCAATACTCTGCCATACCCTGCAATACCCCTGCAATACTCTGCCATACCCTGCAATACTCTGCCATACCCTGCAATACCCCTGCAATACTCTGCCATACCCTGCAATACCCCGCAATACTCTGCCATACCCTGCAATACCCCGCCATACTCCGCAATACCCCGCCATACTCCGCAATACTCTGCCATACCCTGGAATACACCGCAATACTCTGCCATACCCTGGAATACCCCGCAATACTCTGCCATACCCTGGAATACCCCGCAATACTCTGCCATACCCTGGAATACCCCGCAATACTCTGCCATACCCTGGAATACCCCGCAATACTCTGCCATACCCCGCAATACTCTGCCATACCCTGCAATACCCTGAAATACCCCGCAATACTCTGCCATACCCTGCAATACCCCGCAATATCCCGCAATACTCTGCCATACCCCGCAATACCCAGCCATACTCTGCGATACTCAGTGATACCCAGCCATACTCTGCAATACTCAGTGATACCCAGCCATACTCTGCAATACTCAGTGATACCCAGCCATACTCTGCAATACTCAGTGATACCCAGCCATACTCTGCAATACTCAGTGATACCCAGCCATACTCTGCAATACTCAGTGATACCCAGCCATACTCTGCAATACTCAGTGATACCCAGCCATACTCTGCAATACTCAGTGATACCCAGCCATACTCTGCCATACTCTGCCATACCCAGCCATGCTCTGCAATACCCCGCAAAAATCTGCAATACTCTGCCATAACCCGCAATACTCTGCAATACCCCGCAATACCCAGCCATACTCTGCAATACTCGGTGATACCCAGTCATACTTTGCCATACCCAGTCATACTTGGTGATACCCAGTCATACTCGGTGATACTCTGCAATACCCAGCCATGCTCAGCCATACTCGGCCATGCTCAGCCATACCCAGCCATGCTCAGGCATACCCAGCCTCTGTATGTGGCCAGGCTGTGGAAGTCTCACACATGTGGTATCGCCGTACTCAGGAGGAGTAGGAGAATCTATTTTGGGGTGTCATTTTTGATATGTACATGCTATGTGTTAGAAATATTGTATAAATGGACAACTTTGTGTTAAAAAAAAAAGCGTTTTAACCACTTCCGGCCTTCCGTCATACGACGTCCTTGAATTTGTGTGGGGATATTTGAATGATGGGTGCAGCTACAGGCATCATTCAGATATCATCTTTTTCAGCCGGCGATTCCCTACACCATAAGAATGATCATAGTGGCTGTTACACTGCTTGATCGTTCTTACGGGAGGAGAGAGGGGACATCCCCCCCTCCCGCCGCCCTCCGGTGCTTCTACCGACTCACCGCTACGATCAAAGCCAGGATCTTTTTTTTTTTTTTTTTTTTTTTTTAATTTCAGGCACAGCCTAGAGGTGAGATTTGGGGTCTTATTGACCCCATATCTCACTGTAAAGAGGACCTGTCATGCCATATTCCTATTACAAGGGATGTTTACATTCCTTGTAATAGGAATAAAAGTGATCAAAAAATTTTTTTTTTGGAAAAAAGTGTCAAACTAAAATAAATAAAGTAAAATGAACAATAAAAAAAAATAAAAATTTTTTTAAAGCGCCCCTGTCCGTGTGCTCGCATGCAGAAGCGAACGCATACATAAGTCCCGCCCACATATGAAAACGGTGTTCAAACCACACATGTGAGGTATCGCTGCGATCGGTAGAGCGAGAGCAATAATTTTGGCCCGAGACCTCCTCTGTAACTCAAAATTTGTAACCAGTAAAAAATTTTAAAACGTTGCCTATGGGGATTTTTAAGTGGCGAAGTTTGGCGCCATTCCACAAGCGTGTGCAATTTTGAAAGGTGACATGTTAGGTATCTATTTACTCGGCGTAACTTCATCTTTCATATTATGCAAAAACATTGGGCTATTTTTACTGTTTTGTTTTTTTTTAAAGCAAAAAACATTTTTTTTTCCAAAAAAAAAACGCTGCGCAAATATCGTGCGAGATAAAACGTTGCAATGACCGCTATTGTATTCTCTAGGGTCTTTGCTAAAAAAACATATATAATGTTTTGGGGTTCTATGTAATTTTCTAGCAAATAAATGATGATTTTTACATGTAGGAGAGAAATGTCAGAATTGGCATGGGTGCTCCAGAATGCCTGAAGGTGCTCCCCTGCATGTTGGGCCTCTGTATGTGGCCAGTGGCCACGCTGTGTAAAAGTCTCACACATGTGGTATCGCCATACTCAGGAGTAATAGCGGAATGTGTTTTGGGGTGTAATTTGTGGTATGCATATGCTGTGTGTGAGAAATAACCTGCTAATATGACAATTTTGTGAAAAAAAAAAAAGAAAAAAAAAAACTTGATTTTGCAAAGAATTGTGGGAAAAAATGACAACTTCAAAAAACTCACCATGCATCTTTCTAAATACATTGGAATGTCTTCTTTCCAAAAAGGGTCATTTGGGGGGTATTTGTACTTTTCTGGCATGTTAGGGTCTCAAGAAATGAGATAGGCCGTCAGTACTTCAGGTGTGATCAATTTTCAGATATTGGCACCATAGCTTGTGGACGCTATAACTTTCACAAAGACCAAATAATATACACTAATTTGGGTTATTTTTACCAAAGATATGTAGCGGTATAAATTTTGGCCAAAATATATGAAGAAAAATTACTAATTTTCAAAATTTTATAACAGAAACGAAGAAAAATTAATTTTTTTACAGATTTTTCGGTCTTTTTTCTTTTATAGCGCAAAAAATAAAGAACCCAGCGGTGATTAAATACCACCAAAAGAAAGCTCTATTTGTGTGAAAAAAAGGACAAAAAATTCATATAGATACAGTGTTGCATGACTGAGTAATTGTCATTCAAAATGTGAGAGCACCAAAAGCTGAAAATTGGTCTGGTTATTAAGGGGGTTTAAGTGCCCAGTGGTCAAGTGGTTAAACAGGCCCTTGTGAGTGCATATAACTCGGCTTGTTGTGCGGAGGTTGCGCCAGTAAGGTAACCATCTTCTAGAATGAGATTCGGTAGCATTACCACTGAATAGCCTGTCTTGTATTGATTATCCGCTGGACGTGTGCAATTCCCATCTACAAAGATGTTAGGGTAATCTGAGTTAGGTAGATCAGTGAGATCTCTGCGAGGTGCTGTGACAGTGAGAAGTTCCTGTGTGCAGTCATGACAGTCTTGGGAAGTGACTGGGAGTTTTAGCAAAGCATATAAGAGTTTGATTGCCAGTGTTACCTCAGCACAGCTTTTGACAGTTAAGTTGTGCGTGTTTGTAAGAATGATTTCATACCCTGATGAACGCTGTGTAGTCATGTGTTGTGTATTCATGTTTTGTAGCAAATGAAGAACACTATGTGACGTGTATAGGGTGGTTGGAGTCCCTAAGGTGATCTTTTGTGCATCTTTTACGATCATGGCACAGGCTGCTAATGCTTGTAAGCAGCCCGGCATCCCTTGGACTGTTACCGGTAGTTTTTTTGAGATGTAGGCTACGGGGCGGTAGTGGGTGCCATGCATTTGGGCCAGAACTGCAGCAAAGGCATGACCCCTGACCACACAGTATACGGCAAAGGGCTTTTCATAATTAGGGAGGCCAAGCGCCAGAGCCGAGGCCAGTGATTTTAAAAGAATTTGAAAGGCTTCAGTCATTTCTGGTGTGTATGTGACCAGTTTCGGTGCCTGTGCTGTTGTTGCCTGCTGTAGCAGGGAGTCATAATAGGAACAATCAGGTATCCACTGCCTGCAGTATACTATTGAGCCTAGGAAGGACAATAGTGACACTTTGTCCTTAGGTGGGCCGAGACAAGTGAGGGCTTCGATCCGTTTTGGAGACACCATCCGTGTTCCTTCTGCAATGACGCACCCCAGGTACTCTACCTGCTCTTGGCACCATTGGATCTTCTTTCGGGACGCCAGATGGCCCTTGAGTGCTAGGTGCGACATCAGACTCTCGGAATCGACCTCACATTGTGCCCTGCTTTCACTACATATCAGTAGATCATCAACATACTGCAAGAGTGTGGATTTCATTGGGGGAACCTAGTCATCTAAGGTGGCTTTAAGCACCATTGAGAAGGCGGCCGGACTGTCCACATAACCTTGAGGAAGCCTAGTCCAAGTTAGCTGGCCAGTGGCCAGTTCTGTGGACCATGTAAAAGAAAAGATGTCTTGGAAGTCCTTGTGCACTTCTATACTGAAAAATGCATTTGATGAATATTCCTGTGATGTCTGCCTCTAGTGGGGGTAAGGGTTGTATGCTTTTGTTAACTACCCTAAGATCCTGCACCATCCTCCATTCCCCGCTAGCCTTTTTAACTGGATTAACTGATGTGTTCCAGGGACTAATTATAGGTCTTAGAATACCTAATCCTAGGTATTCTTCTATCTGGGGCTGTAGTCCCATGATCTTTTCCTTTGGCAAAGGATATTGTTTCTGGAATGTGGGCACTATGTCTGTTTTGAAGGTAGGTACGTATGGTGTACATGGTATGTGTCCTACATCAGTTTTGGATTTTGCCCATATGGGGTGTGTTTCTAAGTATGTAGGAACTGTCATGAAGTAACACAGAAAATCTTGTCTTTTTGGCATCTGTAAATCACAGTGGGGGTATTTGGCAATAATCCCTCCTTCTGCTGTAAAAGTTATATGCAGTTTCAATTTAGACATGAGGTCTTGGCCCATTAGGCATAGGGGACATTGTGGTAAAATTGCAAACTTAGATTTGGTCAATACTCTGTTCTCCAAGTCACAGACCTCTAGGATAGGTGTAATTTTGTGTACCACATCAGTTCCATTGATCCCCATAGAGCAACCCTCCATACAATCTTCACATAAAAAGTTTTCATCGTTTAAGCAACTGCTACTAGCGCCTGTGTCCAATAGCATACTGACCACTTGACCCTTGATCTTGAGGGTGACTTGTGGTAAGATTTTCCAATGATCTGAAAACATGTGAAGTACCAGGGCTGGAACCTGCTCTGGGCATCCCTATTGTCTAAATGGGTTATTGTTTTGATCCCTTGAATGTCCAGAATTACCTGGCCAATTCATTTGCACTCTCTGTTGGGTATTCCTGTTAGCTTGGTTGTATCCTCTTCTATGTGGACAGTCTGATTTCCAATGTGATGGGTCCCCACAATTGAAACAACCCTGATCTGTTTGGTGAACATTATCTCTGTTTTGATATTGTTGTCTGTATGCATAGGTGGGCATTGGGAGAGATGTACACATTGGTGTGATCTCTTCTTTTATTCCAGTGTCCTCTACTATAGTAAAGAGTCCTCCTTTTGTGTTAAAGACACCAGATGTTGCCCTTGTTTGTATGTCTTCCATAAATGTCTTAACTGGTTGTGTTCCCCAGTTAGTATTTACCAGTTTTATAAGTTGGGCTGACTTGGGATCCCCGTTATTCATCACAGTACTGACAAATAAGGGTTCACTTTCTATGCCACAGGAGACATAAATTTTGTATAATCGGGAGACAAAAGCGTGAAAAGATTCTCCGGGTAATTGTTTACATGAAATTAAGTCATTGATGGGCATCTCAGGTCTATAAGCTTTTCTCCAGGCAGCTAACAATAATGCCCAAAATTTTTCCCAATCTTCCCCATCCTCATATAGACTACTTTCTGTTACCCATGTGCCTATTTTAATCTCGGCTGTACTGTCAGGATCTACTGCGTTAATGATAATCTGTAGATCCTCCGCTGACATTCTTCCACCTAAACAATATCGTTTTAAGAAATTAACTGCTTGTTTCAGATCTTTGTTAGTCTTGGGACAGGTGTCTTTTATTTCTTTAATTGTGCCCAGTGGGAGGGGTATTTGTACTTGAGTTGTTCCCATTGTGATAAGGGGACATATGGTCTCTCTGGTGGGCATGGGTATGTCTGTGATAAACAAAGTCTGAGTACCCGGAGACCCCTCAGTTTGTCCTGCAAAATGGGTGTTCCGGGGGGGTTGATGGAATAACCTTAATCTCCCTTATGGTCTCCTCTTCGGCCCCTGACTCTTCTGATTCATCTTCCTCCCTATGTTCTGTTTCCTCCATCAGTTTATATTTTTCCATAACTGCCTGAAACCTCTGTCTGGCGGCTCTAGTAACCATTTGTCCCTCTTGGTCTATCTCATTCAATATTTTCTGTGTTTTAGCAGTTAACTCTTCTATTTTCTTCTGTCTCTTTTGACTTTCTGTTTTGTTAGATTTTTTTCCACTCTCTATTGTGTAATGGGTGTCTATAGTGTCGGTTAGATTATCTATAGCAGATACATATTCTTTGATAGTTCTTCTTTTATTTTCTTGTTCATCTAACCAATGTGTACCCTTTTCCTCAGGTATAGCCAATAATCCCCCCAATGTCAGTTCTAATGAAGGATACAATTTCTTTTCCTGTTTAACAGTTTTATTTGTTTCTATGGGGGTCTCAGGATTCTCTGGTTTATTTGTTTCTATGGGTTTCTCAGGATTCAATTTCTCTTTAGGTTGGTCAATTTTGGGAAACACATAAAGGGGTGGAGTAGATTCATAAAAAGGATTACAAGCCTTTGGAGTATCTAAAAGTGGGTCGGGTGCGGTGGGAAAACGTGAGGTCGGGTTTTTGTATATAGTCTGTGGGAATTTTCTTTTTCCTTCAGTGCTTTAGACCATATTTTATAACACTCTTTCATATAGTCATTGTTAGAAGGAAACGGTGGATAATTATACTGTTTATGTTGCCCACACATTTTAGTAACTTCTTCCCAATCATTCTGACTACAAGGGCCATAGGGAGTTAATCCCGAAATTTGCAGACTATGTGACCATTTTAATATTTGAGACCAAAAAGGATTAGTATAATATTTTCCACAGTTTCCAGACAGGAAATCAATTGGGGTGGGTTGTTCTGACTTACCACCAGAATTTGCCTTTTCCAAATGATTTCCCATTATTTATACATCTCTCTACAATCACAGACCAACAATGAATTAGGACAAATTGTATAAGTTTGTTTATAGAAATGCTCAATAAGAGCCCATTCACACAGGGACGACTTGTCAGGCGACCTAGTCGCCTGACAAGTCGCCTCCCGTTCTGTGCTATGGAACCGTTCTAAGGGGAGCGACGCAAGTCGCTCCGACTTAGAAAAAGGTTCCTGTACGACTTCGGGGGCGACTTGGGGCGACTTGCATAGACTTCTATACAGAAGTCGTTTTGCAAGTCGCCCGGGCAGTCGTTTGCAGGTCGCCTCACTGAGGCGACCTGCAAGTCGTGTTGCCCCTGTGTGAAGGGGTCTTAGACTCCTTACACCACCTACTGTTAAATTTGGTCTTAAAGGAACCTGATTATGAATGTTAAATCTCAGAGTCCAAACCTTTGGATCTCCTTCTTCAAAATAAGGTCCCTTTCAAATTCTATGTACATAACCTCCTGGACAAGTTACTTTCAATATTGCCTAGATCCTTCATACACAAATAACAATCCAAGACTACAATTATTGCAGCGTCCCGCGTAATACCTCTCACTCTTGGTGGCCACCTTAGTTTTATCAAACATATCTCAATACACCATAGACGCTCTTTGATGTCCAGTCCTATTTCTTTAGTAAAATATTTACAATATTCTACCAGTCCTAGCCAACCTAGCGGGGACACTTATACAATTATTCTTCCTATTATATTTTGACAAGCTACTTGACCTTACCAGATTCTGGAGTCCGGTCAAGCACAAGACCTCTTTACAAAAAAAAATTAGAGAGACCTTACCTTTTGGCTTTTGCCAAAATTCTTTGGCTTTGGCTTAACCGGAACTTCAGAACCCCACTTCTGGTACCACTGAAAGGGTAAGGGTCAACTGGTCAAGTGCGCCCCCAAACCTTTTCCTTTGCTCGAGCTGAACTTGCACACCAAAAAGATATTTCAATCGATTGGGTAAATCAAGACACCATACACCGAGTTGGATATCCATAAATACAAATGTATTATACCATTTTACATGTTATATAGGGCAACAATCATTACAATCATTATACATCGTAAGGGGCAGACTAAGGGGCAGTCCCTTAGTTTATCCAATCACAAGAGTACAAATATCACAAGTTACATATCACAAGTTACATTTTATATGACATATATGTATTTGCATAATATTCTGCTCAGTGACGTGCCTAAAAAGTACCTAAAATGTCCTTTGTCTAAATATACCTTCTTAGCTTGAATTCAGAGAAAATGAATAATATGGGAATACCCTTTTAAGATAGTCTCGGTCATGTACCATTGGCTTTAGGCCCAGATGTGCGGTGAGATGTATTAGCTAGTTCCCTTATATCTATTAAAAGGGTATCATCGCAAGTACTTCCCTATTTTGCTAGTAAATTTCCATTTGACATTTAAAAAAGCCTTGCGATAGCATTTCATATAGCTTGTATCAAAAGTTCAGGCCCCTTATCTAAAGTATATAGTGAACCAAAGTGCAGCCATTTTCCTTACAGTCTGCATGACTGTCATCCCAGAAGGAAGCCTATTCTAAAGATGATGCACAAGAAAGCCTGCAAACAGTTTGCTGAAGACAAGCAGACTAAGGACATGGATTACCGGAACCATGTCCTGTGGTCTGATGAGACCAAGATAAACTTATTTGGTTCAGATGGTGTTAAGCATCTGTGGTGGCAAGCAGGTGAGGAGTACAAAGACAAGTGTGTCTTGCCTACAGTCAAGCATGGTGGTGGGAGTGTCATGGTCTGGGGCTGCATGATTGCTGCCGGCACTGGGGAGCTACAGTTCATTGAGGGAACCATGAATGCCAACATGTACTGTGACGTACTGAAGCAGAGCATGATCCCCTCCCTTTGAAGACTGGGCTATAGGACAGTATTCCAATATGATAATTACCCCAAGCACACCTCCAAGACAACCACTGCCTTGCTAAAGAAGCTGAGGGTAAAGGTGATGGACTGGCCAAGCATGTCTCCAGACCCAAAACCCTATTGAGCATCTGTGGAGCATCCTCAAACGGAAGGTGGAAGAGTGCAAGGTCTCTAACATCCCCCAGCTCTGTGATGTTGTCATGGAGGAGTGGAAGAGGACTCCAGTGGCAACCTGTGAAGGTCTGGTGAGCTCAATGCCCAAGAGGGTTAAGGCAGTGATGAAAAATAATGGTGGCCACAAAAAATATTTGGGCCCAATTTGGACATTTCACTTAGGGGTGTACTCACTTTTGTTGAGATACTGTATATGAATACACTGTCTGAAGTGTATTATATACTGTACCCCACCGAATGCACTGTATATATAGTCTAGACTGAATGCAGAGTATACAGTATCTCACAAAAGTGAATACACCCCTCACATTTTTGTTAATATTTTATTATATCTTTTCTTGTGACAACACTGAAGAAATGACACTTTGCTACAATGTAAAGTAGTGAGAGTGTACAGCTTGTATAACAGTGTAAATTTGCTGTCTGCTCAAAATAACTCATCAAGGCCACACAAAAGTTTGACATTTTGGGCCCAATTTGGACATTTTCACTTAGGGGTGTACTCACTTTTGTTACCAGCTGTTTAGACATTAATGGCTGTGTTGAGTTATTTTGAGGGGACAGCAAATGTACACGGTTATACAAGCTGTACACTCACTACTAGGGATGAGCCGAACAACCCCCTGTTCGGTTCGCACCAGAACATGCGAACAGGAAAAAAGTTCGTTCGAACATGCGAACACCGTTAAAGTCTATGGGACATGAACATGAATAATCAAAAGTGCTAATTTTAAAGGCTTATATGCAAGTTATTGTCATAAAAAGTGTTTGGGGACATGGGTCCTGCCCCAGGGGACATGGATCAATGCAAAAAAAAGTTTTAAAAACGGCCGTTTTTTCAGGAGCAGTGATTTTAATAATGCTTAAAGTCAAACAATAAAAGTGTAATATCCCTTTAAATTTCGTACCTGGGGGGTGTCTATAGTATGCCTGTAAAGGGGCGCATGTTTCCTGTGTTTAGAACAGTCTGACAGCAAAATGACATTTTGAAGGAAAAAACTCATTTAAAACTACCCGCGGCTATTGCATTGCCGACAATACACATAGAAGTTCATTGATAAAAACGGCATGGGAATTCCCCAAAGGGGAACCCCGAACCAAAATTAAAAAAAAAAAATGACGTGGGAGTCCTCCTAAATTCCATACCAGGCCCTTCAGGTCTGGTATGGATATTAAGGGGAACCCCGGCCAAAATTTAAAAAAAAAATGACGTGGGGTTCCCCCTAAATTCCATACCAGACCCTTCAGGTCTGGTATGGATTTTAAGGGGAACCCCGCGCCAAAAAAAAAAAAAAAACGGCGTGGGGTCCCCCCAAAAATCCATACCAGACCCTTATCCGAGCACGCAACCTGGCAGGCCGCAGGAAAAAAGGGGGGGACGAGAGTGCGGCCCCCCCTCCCTCCTGAACCGTACCAGGCCACATGCCCTCAACATTGGGAGGGTGCTTTGGGGTAGCCCCCCAAAACACCTTGTCCCCATGTTGATGAGGACAAGGGCCTCATCCCCACAACCCTGGCCGGTGGTTGTGGGGGTCTTCGGGCGGGGGGCTTATCGGAATCTGGAAGCCCCCTTTAACAAGGTGACCCCCAGATCCCGGCCCCCCCCCTGTGTGAAATGGTAAGGGGGTACATAAGTACCCCTACCATTTCACGAAAAAAGTGTCAAAAATGTTAAAAATGACAAGAGACAGTTTTTGACAATTCCTTTATTTAAATGCTTCTTCTTTCTTCTATCTTCCTTCATCTTCTGGTTCTTCTGGCTCTTCTGGTTCTTCCTCCGGCGTTCTCGTCCAGCATCTCCTCCGCGGCGTCTTCTATCTTCTTCTCCTCGGGCCGCTCCGCACCCATGGCATGGGGGGGAGGCTCCCGCTCTTCTCTTCTTCTTTTCTTCTCTTCTTCATTTTCTTCTCCCGGCCGCTCCGCAATCCATGCTGGCATGGAGGGAGGCTCCCGCTGTGTGACGGCGCTCCTCGTCTGACAGTTCTTAAATAACGGGGGGGCGGGGCCACCCGGTGACCCCGCCCCCCCTCTGACGCACAGTGACTTGACGGGACTTCCCTGTGACGTCACGGGGAATGCCACAGGGAAGTCCCGTCATGTCCCGTGCGTCAGAGGGGGCGGGGTCACCGGGTGGCCCCGCCCCCCGTTATTTAAGAACTGTCAGACGAGGAGCGCCGTCACACAGTGGGAGCCTCCCTCCATGCCAGCATGGATTGCGGAGCGGCCCGGAGAAGAAAATGAAGAAGAGAAGAAGAGAAGAAAAGAAGAAGAGAAGAGCGGGAGCCTCCCCCCATGCCATGGGTGCGGAGCGGCCCGAGGAGAAGAAGATAGAAGACGCAGCGGAGGAGATGCTGGACGAGAACGCCGGAGTAAGAACCAGAAGAGCCAGAAGAACCAGAAGAACCAGAAGATGAAGGAAGATAGAAGAAAGAAGAAGCATTTAAATAAAGGAATTGTCAAAAACTGTCTCTTGTCATTTTTAACATTTTTGACACTTTTTTCGTGAAATGGTAGGGGTACTTATGTACCCCCTTACCATTTCACACGGGGGGGGGGCGGGATCTGGGGGTCACCTTGTTAAAGGGGGCTTCCAGATTCCGATAAGCCCCCCGCCCGCAGACCCCCACAACCACCGGCCAGGGTTGTGGGGATGAGGCCCTTGTCCTCATCAACATGGGGACAAAGTGTTTTGGGGGGCTACCCCAAAGCACCCTCCCAATGTTGAGGGCATGTGGCCTGGTACGGTTCAGGAGGGAGGGGGGGCCGCACTCTCGTCCCCCCCTCTTTTCCTGCGGCCTGCCAGGTTGCGTGCTCGGATAAGGGTCTGGTATGGATTTTTAGGGGGACCCCACGCCGTTTTTTTTTTTTTTTTGGCGCGGGGTTCCCCTTAAAATCCATACCAGACCTGAAGGGTCTGGTATGGAATTTAGGGGGAACCCCACGTCATTTTTTTTTTTTTAATTTTGGCCAGGGTTCCCCTTAATATCCATACCAGACCTGAAGGGCCTGGTATGGAATTTAGGGGGACTCCCACGTCATTTTTTTTTTTTAAATTTTGGTTCGGGGTTCCCCTTTGGGGAATTCCCATGCCGTTTTTATCAATGAACTTCTATGTGTATTGTCGGCAATGCAATAGCCGCGGGTAGTTTTAAATGAGTTTTTTCCTTCAAAATGTCATTTTGCTGTCAGACTGTTCTAAACACAGGAAACATGCGCCCCTTTACAGGCACACTATAGACACCCCCCAGGTACGAAATTTAAAGGGATATTACACTTTTATTGATTGACTTTAAGCTTTATTAAAATCACTGCTCCTGAAAAAACGGCCGTTTTTAAAACTTTTTTTGCATTGATCCATGTCCCCTGGGGCAGGACCCAGGTCCCCAAACACTTTTTATGACAATAACTTGCATATTAGCCTTTAAAATTAGCACTTTTGATTTCTCCCATAGACTTTTAAAGGGTGTTCCGCGGCATTCGAATTTGCCGCGAACACCCCAAATTGTTCGCTGTTCGGCGAACTTGCGAACAGCCAATGTTCGAGTCGAACATGAGTTCGACTCGAACTCGAAGCTCATCCCTACTCACTACTTTACATTGTAGCAAAGTGTAATTTTTTCAGTGTTGTCACATGAAAAGATATAATAAAATATTTACAAAAATGTGAGAGGTGTACTCACTTTTGTGAGATACTGTATGTATGTATGTATGTATGTATATATATATATATTAATAATTTCAAGTCCAGGCCTCAAAGGTTACTCGCCACCAGTTGTCCCGCCCAACCCCTACCCTGCCCCGCCCCTTATCACGCCCTCATAAATTATCTTATGAAATTACACTTAAATGTTTTATGCAGAATTAAGTTAGAAAAATAAATATTAACAACAACTTTATCCGTGTCCACCAATGCAGCCTACACGTGTCCACCAATGGCTGCGCCCCCCAGTGCAGCCTGCGTCCTCCAGTGCAGACCGGGTCCCCCCAGTGCAGACCAGGTCCCCCCAATGCAGCCTGTGTCCCCCCAATGTAGCCTGTGTCCTCCCAATGCAGCCTGTGTCCCCCAATGCAGCCTGTGCCCCCCCCAGTGCAGCCTGTGCGCCCCCCCTAGTGCAGCCTGTGTCCTTCCCCCCAGTGCAGACTGTGTCCCCTGTGCAGCCTACCTCTGCAGGGGGAGAGAGAGGAGAGATGCCAGCTGGTTATTTAGAGCACCGGGAACATAACAGCTTTCATTTCAATAGCTGTGTGTTTCCCGCCGCACGCCATCATATACAGCCCCTCCCCCCTGTCCGGGCACTTTGATAGACAGATCACCCGTCCAATCCTGGGATGGGTGATCTGTCTATCAAAGTTCCCCGGACAAGGGGGAGGGGCTGCATATGACAGTGCGTGGTGGGGAACACACAGCTATTGAAATGAAAGCTGTTTTGTTCCCCAGCGCTCTAATCAACCAGGCGGCGGCTCTCCTCTCTCTTCCCCTACGATCGCTGGGAGAATGGCTCCCATACCATCCAGGCTGCCAGAGGTGCTCGCCCGCCGCTCCCAGGCAGCCCACACTCGCCAGTATATACAGTGGGGATGGAAAGTATTCAGACCCCCTTACATTTTTCACTCTTTATTATATTGCAGCCATTTGCTAAAATCATTTAAGTTCATTTTTTTCCTCATTAATGTACACACAGCACCCCATATTGACAGAAAAACACAGAATTGTTGACATTTTTGCAGATTTATTAAAAAAGAAAAACTGAACTATCACATGGTCCTAAGTAGGGATGAGCTTCATGTTCGAGTCGAACAAATGTTCGACTCGAACATTGGCTGTTCGGTCGTTCGCCGAATTCCGAACGTTATGGGCCGTTCGCGCCAAATTCGTGTGGCGCGTCACGGCCCATAATTCACTGCGGCATCGCAGTGCATTGCTGGCTGATGATTGGCCAAGCATGCACTATGACCCGCATGCTTGGCCAATCACAGCGCCGCCGGTAGAGAGAGCTGTAATTGGCCAAAGCCAGGATGGCTTTGGCCAATTATGGCTCAGGGGGTTTAGAACACGCCCCACACTATATAAGGCCGCCTGCACAGCGGCCCTGTGTAGTGTGTGTTCCGGCGTTGAGATACATAGATAGAGAGGCAGTGTCATTTCATTTGAGTTAGCTAGATTAGGCAGGACAATCAGTGAGTTAGCTGCACTTACAGTGTATTGTGTATATATATGCATCCCAGGTGTTGCATATATATATATATATATATACAATGTATTCAGTTTAGCTAGATCCGATCCTGTTATCTTCCTACTGACAGGCAGGCTTGTCTTGTTACAGTATTTACAGCTACCTGAAGAAAATTGCTGGTGTTCTTTTGATCCTATTAGTACCACAGTCAGGCAGCTAGACTATTTACAGTTAGTGTAGTGCGTCCTGCTCACAGTGTATAGCTAAAACTACAAGTTAGTGTAGTGAGACCTCTGCACAGTGTTCATCTAAAGCTACAAGTTAGTGTAGTGCGTCCTGCTCACAGTGTTCAGCTAAAACTACAAGTTAGTGTAGTGAGACCTCTGCACAGTGTTCATCTAAAGCTACAAGTTAGTGTAGTGCGTCCTGCTCACAGTGTTCAGCTAAAACTACAAGTTAGTGTAGTGAGACCTCTGCACAGTGTTCATCTAAAGCTACAAGTTAGTGCAGTGCGTCCTGCTCACAGTGTTCAGCTAAAACTACAAGTAGTGTGGTGCGTCCTTCTCACAGTGTTCAGCTAAACCTACAAGTTATTTTTTTGCGAGCTCTGCACAGTGTTCATCTAAAGCTACAAGTTAGTGTAGTGCGTCCTGCTCACAGTGTTCAGCTAAACCTACAAGTTATTTTTTTGCGAGCTCTGCACAGTGTTCATCTAAAGCTACAAGTTAGTGTAGTGCGTCCTGCTCACAGTGTTCAGCTAAACCTACAAGTTATTTTTTTGCGAGCTCTGCACAGTGTTCATCTAAAGCTACAAGTTAGTGTAGTGCGTCCTGCTCACAGTGTTCAGCTAAAACTACAAGTTAGTGTAGTGAGACCTCTGCACAGTGTTCATCTAAAACTACAAGTTAGTGTAGTGCGTCCTGCTCACAGTGTTCAGCTAAAACTACAAGTTAGTGTAGTGAGACCTCTGCACAGTGTTAATCTAAAGCTACAAGTTAGTGCAGTGCGTCCTGCTCACAGTGTTCAGCTAAAACTACAAGTTAGTGTGGTGCGTCCTCCTCACAGTGTTCAGCTAAACCTACAAGTTATTTTTTTTGCGAGCTCTGCACAGTGTTCATCTAAAGCTACAAGTTAGTGTAGTGCGTCCTGCTCACAGTGTTCAGCTAAAACTACAAGTTAGTGTAGTGAGACCTCTGCACAGTGTTCATCTAAAGCTACAAGTTAGTGCAGTGCGTCCTGCTCACAGTGTTCAGCTAAAACTACAAGTTAGTGTGGTGTGTCCTCCTCACAGTGTTCAGCTAAACCTACAAGTTATTTTTTTGCAAGCTCTGCACAGTGTTCATCTAAAGCTACAAGTTAGTGTAGTGCGTCCTGCTCACAGTGTTCAGCTAAAACTACAAGTTAGTGTGGTGCGTCCTCCTCACAGTGGTCAGCTAAACCTACAAGTTATTTTTTGCAAGCTCTGCACAGTGTTCATCTAAAGCTACAAGTTAGTGTAGTGCGTCCTGCTCACAGTATTCAGCTAAAACTACAAGTTAGTGTGGTGCGTCCTCCTCACAGTGTTCAGCTAAACCTACAAGTTATTTTTTTGTGAGCTCTGCATAGTGTTCAGCTAAAGCTACCTGTAGAAGGTTGGTGGTGTTTTCCTGATCCTATCACTACCGCAGGCAGCTAAATAAGCTGCAAGTTATTTTTTTGCGAGCTCTGCACAGTGTTCAGCTAAAGCTATCTGTAGAAGGTTGGTGGTGTTTTCCTGATCCTATCACTACCGCAGGCAGCTAAATAAGCTGCAAGTTATTTTTTGGCGAGCTCTGCACAGTGTTCACCTAAAGCTACCTGTGGAAGGTTGGTGGTTTTTTCCTGATCCTATCACTACCGCAGGCAGCTAAAAAAGCTACAAGTTAGTTTTTTGCGATCTCTGCAGTGTTCAGCTAAAGCTACCTGTAGAAGGTTGGTGGTGTTCTCATACTACAGGCAGGCAGTTGATTTTGCTAGCTGCAGTATCAGTACATATATATATATATATATATATATATATATATATATATCCCAGCTTAGTGCAGCTACAGGCCATTAGTATGTCTGGAAGGCCAAGAAGGAGAGGCAGACAGTCACAAGCCAAAAAAGAGGGCAAGCAGGCTCTGTGTCTAGTGCTGGTCGTGGAGACGGTGCATCCTCATCAGCACGTGGCCGTGGGACACGCTTGGCCTTTTTTTCGGCAGCTGGCCGTGTTGAGCCGCAACATGCGGAAGACTTGGTCGAGTGGATGACCAAGCCGTCCTCATCCTCCTCATCCTCTCTCACCCATGCTCAGGGTACTTTGTCTGGCAAAGCAGCGGCCTCTTCCCTCGGCTCAATGTCATCAGTGACTCCTTCCCTAGCCCCACCATATCCTCCTGAGGAGTCCCTCGAACTGTTTGACCACAGTGTTGGGTACATGCTCCAGAAGGATGCCCAGCGTTTGGAAGGCTCTGATGATGATACTGAGCTCGATGAAGGCAGTAACATGAGCAGTAACATGACAGAGGGGGTGCCCAAGAAGGACAGCAATCTGGCAGTTATGCTCCCCCTGCTGCAGCATACTGCCAGGTTTGCTCCAGTGATGAGGAGGGAGGGGATAATGAGGTCACTGACTCAACGTGGGTGCCTGATAGGATAGAGGAGGAGGAGGAGGAGGCGACACATCACCAACGAGGCAGGATGCCCTCCAGGGGCCAGCCTAAGGGCAGAACACTGACTGCATCACACCCCAAAGCTCCACATGTGCAGGGCGCTGCAGTCTCTACGCGTTATTCAAAAAGTTCTTTGGTGTGGACCTTTTCTGAGACGAGTGCATCAGATCGCACCGCTGCTATTTGCAACATATGTCTCAAGCGTATCTCGCGTGGCCAAAACATCTCCCGCTTGGGTACCACATGCTTGACCAGACATATGTTGACCTGCCATGCAGTTAGTTGGCAAGCGTATCTAAAAGACCCACACCAAAGAACAAAGAGGACCTCTCCTTGCTCCTCATTATTATTATTATTATTATTCAGGATTTATATAGCGCCAACAGTTTACGCAGCGCTTTACAATATAAAAGGGAGACAATACAGTTATAATATAATACAATACAATACAATAGGATTAAGAGGGCCCTGCTCAGAAGAGCTTACAATCTAATAGGGTGGGGCAGGTGGTACAGCTGAGATCTCCAACCCCACTCATCAGCTGAGATCTCCAACCCCACTATACCTTAAGTCCTCTCTGAGACCTGCACTGAAAGGAATGAAGGTGTAGAATTAGGTGTGTCACAGCCAAGTACTTGTGAGCAATCTGCTTTTGGTACACCGACGTCAGATTGTACCAGGCAAATTTCCCTGCCCCAGCTGCTGCACCGCCGAAAGAAGTTTGCTCCCAGCCATCCACATGCCCAGCGGTTGAATGCTAGCTTGGCAAAATTGCTAGCACTTCAACTGCTGCCTTTTCAGTTGGTAGACTCTGCCCCCTTCCGTGAGTTTGTGGAATGTGCGGTTCCTCAGTGGCAGGTACCCAAACACCACTTTTTCTCACGGAAGGCGATTCCGGCTCTCTACCGGCATGTGGAAGGCAATGTCCATGCCTCGCTGGACAGGGCGGTCAGCGGTAAGGTGCATATTACCGCTGACTCATGGTCCAGCAGGCATGGACAGGGACGTTACATAAGTTTCATTGGGTGACTCTGCTGGCAGCTGGGAAGGATGCAGGACAAGGTGCAGTAGTGTTGGAGGTTGTTCCGCCACCACGCCTCCAAAATGCCACTACTAATGATTGTGACACACCTCTCTCCTCCACCCCTCCTCTTCTTCTTCCTCCATGGCTTCTTCCTGTGCTTTGTCCTCGGAACCAGCGGTGCTCCGTAGCCGTTCAAGGGGCTACGCAAGTATGCAGGCCAAAAGATGACATGCGGTGCTTGAGCTGGTGTGCTTGGGGGACAGGAGCCACACTGGGGCAGAGGTTCTGTCAGCTCTGCAGGGGCAGGTTCAGAGGTGGTTGATGCCACGCCAACTTAAGGCAGGTATGGTGGTTTGCAACAATGACACCAACCTCCTCTCTGCCCTCCGACAGGGACAAATGACCCATGTGCCCTGTTTGGCTCACGTCCTTAACTTGGTGGTGCAGCAGTTCTTGGGCAGGTCCCCGGGCTTACAGGATGTCCTGAGGCAGGCCAGGAAAGTCTGTGTGCATTTCCGCCGGTCATATAATGCCAGTGCTCGGCTGGCGGACCTCCAAAAGGAGTTTAACCTGCCCAAGAACTGCCTAATCTGTGACAAGCCCACCAGGTGGAACTCAATGTTGGCCATGCTGCAGCGGCTGCACACGCAGCAGAGGGCCATCAATGAGTACCTGTGCGACTAGGTTTTTTTTCCCCACGCCAGTGGGCCATGATCAGGGATGCATGCACTGTCCTGTCACCATTTGAGGAGGCCACGAGGATGGTGAGCAGTGACAGTGCATGCATCAGTGACACTGTCCCCCTTGTCCACGTGTTGGAGCACACGCTGCATGGAATAATGGACAGGGCACTTGAGGCAGAACAGAGGCAGGAAGAGGAGGACTTCCTTAGCTCTCAAGGCCCCCTTTATCCAGACAGTGTTCCTGCGTGCCCGCCGATCACACAGGAAGACGAGGAGGAGGAAGATTGTGTCAGTATGGAGGTGGAGCCTGGCACTCAGCATCAGCAGCAATCTTTAAGGGATCGGTCCCAAGAAACACATGGACTTGTACGTGGCTGGGAGGAGGTGGCTGCGGACCATGTCTTCCTCTGGGTCACCTTAGTGACCCAGAGGACTCCGGACCGAATGCCTCAGCAAACCTACGCTGCATGGCCTCCCTGATCCTGCAAAGCCTGCGTAAGGATCCTCGTATTCGTGGTATCAAGGAGAAGGACCAATACTGGCTGGCAACCCTCCTTGATCCACGTTACAAGGGTAAGGTTGCGGACCTTATCTTGCCATCGCAGAGGGAGCAGAGGATGAAACATCTTCGGGAGGCCTTGCAGAAAGGTCTGTGCAACGCATTCCCAGAGACTGGGAGGTTACAAACTCCTGTTTCTGGACAACGTGTTGCTGAGGCTTCGGTCAGTCAAAGAAGGAGCGGTGGAGAAGGTGGCCATCTGACCGATGCGTTCAGACAATATTTTGGTCCGCAGCCCCAAGGTATGATCGGTTCCAGCAACCATCGCCAGCGTCTGTTTTACATGGTGCAGGAATACCTAGGGGCAAGATCTGACTTGGACACCTTTCCCACCGAAAATCCTCTGGGTTACTGGGTCTTGAGGATGGATCACTGGCCAGAGCTTGCACAGTATGCAATTGAGCTACTGGCCTGTCCTGCATCCAGCATTCTTTCGGAACGCACATTCAGTGCTGCTGGAGGCTTTGTAACCGATCACAGGGTGCATCTGTCCACCGACTCGGTCGATCGACTGACCTTCATAAAAATGAATCAGTCTTGGATCACCACCAGTTACCAAGCACCTGATGCTGATGTAACCGAATAATTTTTTTTGAAATCTCAGATCCCTTCAAAGACGGCCTATGCTGATGCTGAGTGACTATCCTGAGTAATTATCCTCTTCCTCCTCAATGATCACGCTGATAGCTTGTAAGAACATTTTTGGTTCTGGGCGCCACCACCAGTGCCTAAGGCCCAATTTTTCAGCCCCTGTTTAACAGGGGCGTGTAATTACAATTTTTGATGCAATACTTTGCAGCAGGGCTCGTTCCTGCGTTCCAACTAGAGTATCTGTGAGGGGTTGCAGTGTTGTGGCACCAGCACCAGTGCCTAAGGCCTCATTTTTCAGCCCCTGTTTAACAGGGGCATGTAATTACAATTTTTGATGCAATACTTTGCAGCAGGGCTCGTTCCTGCGTTCCAACTAGAGTATCTGTGAGGGGTTGCAGTGTTGTGGCACCAGCACCAGTGCCTAAGGCCTAATTTTTCAGCCCCTGTTTAACAGGGGCATGTAATTACAATTTTTGATGCAATACTTTGCAGCAGGGCTCGTTCCTGCGTTCCAACTAGAGTATCTGTGAGGGGTTGCAGTGTTGTGGCACCAGCACCAGTGCCTAAGGCCTAATTTTTCAGCCCCTGTTCAACAGGGGCATGTAATTACAATTCTTGATCTAATATTTCACAGCAGGGACCATTTCTGCGCCCACCAAGAGTGAGTGAGGACTTACAGTGTTGTGGCACCAGCACCACCACCACCACCACCAAAGGCCCAATTTTTCTGCCCTTGTTCAACAGGGGCATGTAATTACAATTCTTGATCTAATATTTCACAGCAGGGCCCGTTTCTGCGCCCACCAAGAGCGAGTGAGGACTACAGAGTTGTGGCACCAGCACCACCACCACCACCAAAGGCCAAATTTTTCTGCCCTTGTTCAACAGGGGCATGTAATTACAATTCTTGATCTAATATTTCACAGCAGGGCCCGTTTCTGCACCCACCAAGAGCGAGTGAGGACTTACAGTGTTGTGGCACCAGCACCACCACCACCACCAAAGGCCCAATTTTTCAGCCCTTGTTCAACAGGGACATGTAATTAAAATTCTTGATCTAATATTTCACAGCAGGGCATTGATACATGTCCCCTGGGACAGGACCCGGGTCCCCAAACCCTTTTTAGGACAATACCATTCAAATTAGCCTTTAAAATGAGCACTTTTGATTTCGAACGTTCGAGTCCCATAGACGTCAATGGGGTTCTAACGTTCGTGCAAATTTTCGGTCCGTTCGCAGGTTCTGGTGCGAACCGAACCGGGGGGTGTCCGGCTCATCCCTAGTCCTAAGTATTCAGACCCTTTGCTGTGACACTCATATATTTAACTCAGGTGCTGTCCATTTCTTCTGATCATCCTTGAGATGGTTCTACACCTTCATTTGAGTCCAGCTGTGTTTGATTATACTGATTGGACTTGATTAGGAAAGCCACACACCTGTCTATATAAGACCTTACAGCTCACAGTGCATGTCAGAGCAAATGAGAATCATGAGGTCAAAGGAACTGCCTGAGGAGCTCAGAGACAGAATTGTGGCAAGGCACAGATCTGGCCAAGGTTACAAGAAAATTTCTGCTGCACTTAAGGTGGAAGACTGCGTTTAACACTAGGGACAGGCATTACGAATACCTGGTTATGCCTTTTGGTTTGTGTAATGCTCCAGCTGTGTTCCAGAACTTTGTCAATTAAATCTTCAGGGATCTACTATACCAGTTTGTTGTCATCTATCTGGATGACATTCTCATCTTTTCTGAAAATCTGCTTGCTCACAGGAACCATGTCCGCACCGTACTTCAGCGCCTTAGAGAGAATAATCTCTATGCCAAGCTGGAGAAATGTTCCTTTGAATGTCCTGAGGTCCTGTGTCTGGGATGTTTTGTTTCTAGTTTGGGTCTTCGCATGGATCCCGGAAAGGTCTCGGCCATTACCAACTGGCCCCTTCCTGCTAGCCTTAAGGCCACAAAGCGCTTTCTTGGCTTCACAAATTATTATAGGCAGTTCATAAAGAATTACTCTTCCATTGCCGCGCCTATTATCGCTTTAACCAAGAAGGGTGCAAATGCCAAAGACTGGCCTCCTGAGGCTGTCTCTGCGTTTCACGATCTGAAACAGGCCTTTGTTTCTGGACCTCTCTTGAGGAGACCAAATCCTAAGGACCCATTTTTTGTTGAAGTAGACGCTTCTTCGATGGGGGTGGGAGCTGTGCTTCTTCAGTTCTTTGAGAAGAGACGTCAACCATGTGCGTTCTTCTCCAAAAAATTTTCTCAGGCAGAGAGAAATTATGTGTAACGAGCCCCTTGCTCACTCGGTTCCACTCTCCCGACACTCCTCTGCAGCTATAGAATCAGATTGCAACGTCTGATGGTTCGGTCATCCAATGCTCCGGGATTAGAACTTCGGCTATGTGCCATTCTAACCCAGTTGTGATAGCTCAGAACAAACACCAGGCAGGCTGTATGTAAGTTCAAACAGGAATCTATCTTTATTGACAAAATACAGGCTTTTATACACTCAAAGTGGAGGTGCAGACCTCCTGCTCATATTACTCTAACAATACAGCTGTAACCTAATTAACCTAATTAACATGAGCTAATTAACTAATCCCTTTAGACAGCCTAGATGACTCAGACATGACCGTTAGGCCAGACTGGCCGTCTTGTAGTTCAGAAAATCCAATCAACATTATCACAATCAACATAGACTCTTCTTCATACAATAGCAGAGTTAATTAACACAAATAACAATGGGGATCTAATGACTCTTAGATCCCATAGTAGACTTATTTACAATACACATTTTAGCAGACAATAGACAGACAGGTGTTGGAATTTACATCAGCATCTCCTAACAGTATCTGTCCCAGCATTTTGAATCAGCCACTATTCCAATATGGCAAATCCAGGGTCCCCAGACATACAGCTCACAAAGAGCACCGTTCCCCCAAATGCAAGGGCCCCCGATCGATCGGCAAAAGGCTAGCATACAGTCCCCTCCAAAAGTCTCTCTCCCGGCTAGGTCTGTCACATTTCTCCCCTTTCGGCAGGAGACTAACACAGGAGGAGACCCCAGACGGGTTGACTCTGAAGTTAGTCAGTAGTTTCAGTCCTCCAATGCCTGTACCCACACAGTACCCCAAACAAATTGTTCCAAACAAAGCATTACTCACCCAGCCAACCTCTGCCTCTCTCAGAGAACATATCTGCCGCTGGGGAGAGGCCTGGACTGGCCCTTCTACCTGGAGTCCTTTTTGCCGCTGGAGAGAAGACAGGGTGTCTGGGCTCACTCCGCCATGCTGTTGGGGATCTGGGCTGACTGCCCAGCATCCCTGGGGTATACAGGTGGAGACTGAAGTCCCATCCACCTTCACAGGACATCCATGCTCTGTTAGTTGAGGGCAGAGTCCAGCAGTACTCGGCCCTGTTGCCAGCCCTTCTGCTGGAAACCCCACACCATCTGCTCTGGCTAACTGTTGGGAAGGGACGACGAACACCTCCTCTCCCTTCTCCCCCTGTACCCTTATCTGCTGCTGGGAAGTGACCACCTCCTTCTCACCCTGAGCCTCCGGAACTGCTGCATGTGTAGGGCAGAGATCTTGGACCCTCTGTCCGGTTGCCAGCGCTTCAGCTGGGGAAGTTCCTTGTAACTTCACAGATACTTCTGTTGGTGCTGGGCAGAGCATAGTGAAGTTTGGCCCTAATAACAGCTCTTCTTCTGCTGGAGGCTAACCAGGTTGTTCTTCCTCAGCAGAAAAGTCTATCAAATCCCCTGTCTCTGCAACTGGTGTCTGGGGATAAAGGTTCACCATCTCCTCTCCATGGAACCCAGAAGATGCTATCAGTGCTGGGCAGAGGTTAGCAGAGCTCTGCCCTGTTGTCAGCACTTCAGGTTTGGGGACGGCAATTTTCAGATTTTCCACTGCCGATTTTCTGGCATTCTGCTGAACAGGCACATTCCTCCATCCAAGATCATCCAATGCAGAAACAGGTTCATCAAGGTCAATCAGCACTTGCTGCATCCGCCATAAGACCTCCGCCTCCATAGCTGCGGGTGCAGGTTGGCAAAGCACACCGTTACTCTGCCACATGGTCAACTCTTCAGCCAGGATTTCAGAGTTGTCAACTGGTATTTCCTGATAGTCCCAGGCAAAGGGAGCACCACCCTGCTGCTGAGCAGAGTCTAACAGCTGTTTGTAGGCGATCTCCAACTCCCATTCCTGAACGGCCAGAAACTCCAAATCTTCCAGTACCCAGTGCACTTCTGAGACATTCAGTCTCCGCTCTCTGTGCTCCATTATTTCCTCCAAACGCCACTCCCGATCACTTCCAAAGTCAGGGTCCCTGGACAGCCTCCAGTATACCAATCCCAGGCCATCGTAGTCAAAGCCTTCCGTGGGGCTGTCATCCGCTGTCCATGGGCACACCTGGGCTACATACCACTGGAGGGCTCTGTAGCTCTCGTCCAACCGCATTTCTGCCCGGATCAGCCTGCTTAACTCGGCTGTCCACTCCTGGTTCAGCTGTTCCCCCAAAAACAGCATTCGCACTTCATACTGCGACCAGTACCTCACATGGACGGAGGGGAGAACTTTTCCCTGGTGTCGCTGCTCACGGGCTAGCGCTTCCTTCCAGAGCTCACAGCGAACAGAATCAAACCATCCTAGCAGGACCTGCTCTGATACTGGTCCTCTGTGCTGTATCTCCTCTCGCAACCTCCTTCTGAATTCCTCATCCATGGTGGCTGGTATTTCTCCTCTCCTGCTATCCTGCTACCTTGGATACAGGTGATGGTTTGGATGTGTTTACGGCAAGGAAGCGCGATCCCACCATTCCCTCCACGGCTCTCAAGTAAGTCTTTCAGCGTGGCTCTCCTGCAGGCTGGTTTGAAGTGTCCCAGTAACTGGAGAGCAAATCCCACCGCTGCCACCAATGTAACGAGCCCCTTGCTCGCTCGGTTCCACTCTCCCGACACTACTCTGCAGCTATAGAATCAGATTGCAACGTCTGATGGTTCGGTCATCCAATGCTCCGGGATTAGAACTTCAGCTATGTGCCGTTCTAACCCAGTTGTGATAGCTCAGAACAAACACCAGGCAGGCTGTTTGTAAGTTCAAACAGGAATCTATCTTTATTGACAAAATACAGGCTTTTATACACTCAAAGTGGAGGTGCAGACCTCCTGCTCATATTACTCTAACAATACAGCTGTAACCTAATTAACCTAATTAACATGAGCTAATTAACTAATCCCTTTAGACAGCCTAGATGACTCAGACATGACCGTTAGGCCAGACTGGCCGTCTTGTGGTTCAGAAAATCCAATCAACATTATCACAATCAACATAGACTCTTCTTCATACAATAGCAGAGTTAATTAACACAAATAACAGTGTTGGAATTTACATCAGCATCTCCTAACAGTATCTGTCCCAGCATTATGAATCAGCCACTATTCCAATATGGCAAATCCAGGGTCCCCAGACATACAGCTCACAAAGAGCACCATTCCCCCAAATGCAAGGGCCCCCAATCGATCGGCAAGAGGCTAGCATACAGTCCCCTCCAAAAGTCTCTCTCCCGGCTAGGTCTGTCACATTATGGCATTGGTGATCGGGAACTTTTAGCAATTAAATTGGCATTGGAAGAGTGGCGTTTATCTCTTGGAGGGTTCCCCTTACTCCATTACGATCTTTACTGATCACAAGAATCTACAATACCTACAGACTGCTAAACGTCTGAACCCCAGACAGGCCAGGTGGAGTCTCTTCTTTTCTCGTTTTAAATTCATGATTACGTACAAACCTGGTTCCTGCAACGGTCGGGCTGATGCGCTCTCTAGGTCATTTGACACTTTGGACGAGGAGTCCACCCCTGATCCTGAGCCGATCATTCCAACCTCATGCATTGTTGCCCATTCTACCACCCTGGAATCAAAAATTCCTCCTGGCAAGACCTTTGTTCCCACGGAGCTAAGAGCTAAGATCCTTCGTTGGGGACATGATTCCAAGGTGGCAGGTCATGCTGGGTTCCTCCAAACCTTCCTGCTCATCAGTCATCTCTACTGGTGGCCTAACCTCCGCTCGGATGTTAAAGATTATGTTAAGGCTTGTCATGTCTGTGCTCAGTCTAAATCTTCCACACAAGCCCCTGCTGGTCTTCTCATGCCCTTGCCCATTCCTAAGGAGCCCTGGTCTCACATCGCCATGGATTTTATCACCGATCCTCCACTGTCGGAGAATAATACAGCCATTTCGGTGGTAATCGATCGGTTCTGCAAGATGGCTCATTTTGTTCCTCTTCCTGGTCTCTCTTCTGCCTCTGCCTTGGTTCCTATTTTTGTACGAGAGATTTTCCGCCTTCATGGTGTTCCTTCCCATGTCGTTTCGGACAGGGGTGTTCAGTTTACGTCCCGTTTTTGGAGAGCCTTTTGCAAATCTCTCAACATTACCTTGCATTTTACCTCTTCTTACCATCCCCAATCCAATGGCCAGACTGAGAGGGTTAATCAGGAGTTGGAGGTCTTTCTCCGTACCTTGGTCCCGGCTCATCATGTTGATTGGGCATCACTACTCCCGTGGGCAGAGTTCTCCCACAATAATCATGTCAACGTCAGTTCTCAGAAAACACCCTTTATCACTGTTTATGGAAAACATCCTCAACTCCCTCTTCCTATGGCCTGTTCTTCTGACATTCCAGCCTTGGCTACTGTTCAGGAATCATTCAGTTCCATGTGGGCTGACGTTCATGATTCCCTCCAGAAAGCTGCCAACAAATTCAAGAATTTTGCTGACTGTCACAGGCGTAAGCCGCCTTCTCTTCAGCCAGGAGACAAAGACTGTCTCTCCACCAGGAACATCAATATCCGGGTTCCTTCTCTCAAATTTGCCCCAAGATTCATTGGTCCGTACACCATAACTTCTAAACTGAATCCGGTTTGTTTCAAGCTCCAGATTCCCAAAAGCCTCAAAATCTCTAACTCCTTCCATGTTGCCCTTCTGAAGCCTTTAGTCCTCAATAAGTTCTCTCATCCTCTCTCTACCGCAGCGCCGGTCTCTGAGGATAATCAGGAGTACGAGGTTAGCCAAATTTTGGATTCCCGACTCTGTAGAGGCATTCTCCAGTACCTTGTGCATTGGAAGGGGTTTGGTCCTGAGGAGAGGTCGTGGATCAAGGCTTCTGAGGTCTTTGCACCTCGTCTGTTGAGGAAGTTTCATTTGAAGTTCCCCTCTAAACCTGGTCCCAGGCGGGGAAGGGGGGGGCCTCGTAAGAAGGGGGGGACTGTCATGGTTATGCAATAGAGGTTGTTTGTCAGCTTACCTGTTTCCATGTGTTCTTCTCCAAAGACCAGCTGTCTCTCACCTGACTGCTTTTATTAACTCTCCTTTAGCATGGCTCCACCCCAGCTCCTATCAGAGAACTCTATATTAACCTCTGCTGTGCAGGTCAGCTCTGCTGATCAACCTTTGTGTGTTTGGCTTCCTGTTCCTGCCTGCCGTGTGCTCTACGTTTGTTTCTGTTACCGACTTTGGAGTGTTCTCTACTATTCCTGTCTGCTCGTGACCCTGACCTCTGGCGTGTCCCTGACTATCCCTGTTTTCCTGTGACCCTGAACCTTGGCGTGAACTCCGTTGTCCTTGTCTGCTTGTAGCCCTGACCTTGGCTTATTCCTTTATCCCTATCCTCCTGTTGCCTACTGTGGGTGTGAGCTGGGGGACCCTGGGGGCCGCGACCTGGAGACAGTTGCAGCCCAGTCCATCCTCACCTCTAGAGGCTCTGGTGAACACCTCCTGGATCTTAGACTCCGCGCCCCAGGGAATCCTACGCTCTAGCCCCGGTGGGATCAGTGTTGGTGTCCCAGCGGCCCTGCCTTCCTTACCACCCGGACTCCCATCCACAGCAGTCAGCCGTAGGGTCCACTGCCTTGTGGTGCACTCCTGATTCCAACGGTGTGCATCACCCAGCCTCTAGATGACCTGACACAACTTTTACTAGAAAATCAATTAAAGAAAAGGATCATAGGATTGAGCCTCATTTATACCTGGGGCCCGAGTGGCATCCAGACGCTCTATCCAGAGTGTTTCTTGTCTAAGTATTTGTTTGTCCCAGTCGCCACCTCAGGGGCTCTTTGGGATCACTACAAGAGCAATGAAAGAAACCACTGAGGTGTCGAATTTGTGGTAGAGATCCAAGTGTCTACTCACTGAGGTAATCATCTTGCCCCCTCCTGAATAGTAAATATGATCTTTGATGCGGGAACTAAATTGCCTGTTGGTTTTCCCAATGTAAAAGGCTCGGCAGTTACAGGTCATTAGATAGACTACACCCTGGGTTTCGCAGTCAGCGTGAAAAGTGGGGGTAAAGATTTCCCCATTAGGTAATTTGAAGCAAATGCCTGTGCGGATCCAGGGGCAGAACGTACATCTCCCACATCTGGTAATGCCATTTGGGTGGCCTTGAGATGGGGAGTTGTTGTGATAGTGGCTAGACGTAAGTTTATCCCGTAGGGACCTAGATCTACAGAAGGTAATAGCCGGGGTCGAGGTAACGTATTTGGCCAGAATTGGATCATCACGCAACAAAGACCAATGTGCTGTTAAAATGTCACGTAGTTCGGCATGATGTTGGGAATATTTAGTAATACCGTATTTATCGGCGTATAACACGCACTTTTTTCCCCTTAAAATCAGGGGAAAATCGCGGGTGCGTGTTATACGCCGATCCCCTGCGATCCTGACCTGTCAGAACGAAAAAATCGCTGACCGCGATTTGAAAATGGCGCCGCCGGCGCCGAAATACACAGTGCCGGTCCTCGGCTCTTCTCGGCGGCTTTCGGTTTCACTCGAGCGCCGCCCGAACCTAGCCGAGTATACTCGGCTAGTTTCGGATAGCTCTGCTCACCGTCCGAGTGGAACCGAAAGTAAATGAGAGCCGCCGAGAAGAGCCGAGGACCGGCTCTGTGTATTTCGGCGCCGGCGGCGCCATTTTCAAATCGCGGTCGGCGATTTTGAAGCTCAGAGGCTTCAGCAAGACTGCACTGGGGCAAGGCTGGACTGGGGCAAGGCTGGACTGGACACTGGGGAAGGCTGCACTGACATGGCTGCACTGACAAGGCTGCACTGACATGGCTGCACTGACATGGCTGCACTAGCAAGGCTGCACTGGCAAGGCTGCACTAGCAAGGCTGCACTGACATGGCTGCACTGACAAGGCTGCACTGACAAGGCTGCACTGACAAGACTGCAATGATGGGCATTTAAATGTAAGTTTTTTTCCCTTCAACTTCCCTCCTAAAAGTTTTTTTTCCTTAAAATTCCCTCCTAAATTGAGGTGCGTGTTATACGCCGATGCGTGTTATACGCCGATAAATACGGTATATCTTACCGTAGAGGTCTTGCTCTGGTACAATAAGGAGTTCCGTGATTGGCACAGCGCTTTGTTATATGCGCAGCGGAGGAGGGATTTGCTGTAGCCTCTTGCCCTCAAACGGTCACGGAGTAAGTTGGCTTGCCGTTTAAATTCCTCCGTGAAGGTGCAATTTCTACGGAGCCTTAAATATTGTGCATACGATATGCTTCGGATGAGGGTATGTGGATGAGCACTTTCAGCGTGCAACAGAGTATTGCCTGCCGTCTCTTTGCGAAAGAGCGTAGAGGCCAGGCACCCATTGCTATCTATACAAATTGTGAGGTCAAGAAAGGTGATTTTGGATCTGTCACTACAGACTGTGAATTTAAGGTTGAAAGAGTTACAATTCAGAGTCTCAATAAAGGTATTCAAGCTTTCCGTGGTGCCCGAACAGATGACAAAGATATCATCAATAAAACGCAGCCAACACAAGGCCTGGCTCGTAAATTGTGATAGATTGTCATCCGAGAAAATGGTACGTTCCCACCCCCCAGGTACAAGTTGGCGTAGGTGGGTACACAACACGTGCCCATGGCTACGCCCCGGAACCTGGAGGAAGTGGGACTCTTTAAAAGTAAAACAGTTGTGCATAAGAATGAATTGTAACAAGTCCAAGAGAAACTCACAGTAGTCCCACCGGTGGTGGGTTTGTTCACGAAGGAAGGTACATGCTGTCCTGATGCCCTGCTCGTGAGGGATGCTCGAATAAAGAGCCTCGACATCCAGGGTCACGAGCAGAGCATCAGGAGGCACGACCATCCCCTCGATCTGTTTGAGAAGGTCTAATGTGTCTCTAATATACGACGGTAATGCTAACACATGTGGTAAGAATATTGAATCAACTAGGTGGCTGGCATTCTCCGTGAGAGACCCAATGCCTGATATTATGGGTCTGCCAGGGGCTTTGGTGGGATTTTTGTGCACTTTAGGAAGTGCATAGAATGTGGCCAGTCTTGGATGGCTTGTATTCAAAAAGATGTAAAGGTCCTGGTCAATGAGGCCTCCCTGATGGGCGGAATCAATGATAGTCAAAAATTCCATTCTGTATTGGTCAATTACAGTAGAGTCAATATGTCTATACCATTCTCTATTACACAGAATATTCATAACCATGTGTTCGTAGTTAGCCTTTGTCATAAGGACAATATTCCCACCTTTGTCGGCGGGCTTGATTACGAGGTCTGGATGATTCTGTAACGGTATAATTGCTTGTGTCTGTGCCGGGGTAAGGTTCTTGTGTTTCGGAATCACATTCATTTTTTTGACATCATTGTTCCCATCAGGAAGGCCCAGATGTTGGAGTTGGTCATTAGGTCGGGAAAGCGTTGAGATTTGCCTCTAAATGTAATTTTGGGTGCGGATACTACGGGACTAGGATTAGAAGCCAATGGGGTGTCAGTCTGTTCAGATTGTTCATTTTCATCTAGTAATAACATTAAATCACGGAGGGCCCGAAAGTCCTCCATTGTGTAATTTTTGACTTGTTCAGAAATGTGTTTATCTTGTAAAAATCGGAGGCGATCATTGTCAAAAAGAAATTCATATGTAAGGTTGCGAGAAAATAGATATAGGTCCTTGATAGTTTCATATTTGTCAATTGCCATAGAAGGGCAGAAGCTCAAGCCAAGTCGAAGAACCTCAACTTGGTGAGTAGTGAGAGAATAAGGTGTGAGGTTAAAAATGTCCAGATCGGAACTCAAGTGGGAAGTGGTGTGTGAACATGTGTCTGAAAATTTAGTGAGGGGTTTCTAATTTGAGAAACATGTGAGTCTAGCGTGCTTTGCCGTAGTTGAGTAGCAAGAATATTGTTTCTGGGAGTATTCTGCAGTGATGATTGTGAGATCTCGGCGGCAGCGGCTCCCTGCAAGGGTAGTCTACCCGTGTCGCCGGCAGTTGAGAGGGGGATCCCATTTACAGACATAGTCTGTATTTGTGATTGTGAGTTAAGAAGCTGGATAGCCTGTAAAGCTGTTGCACCCAGGTATTTGACTGGTGGGTGACCATTAGTGTCTACAGTTTGAGGAGTGTCATGAACTGGCCTAGTGTGAAAGAAAGTAGTTTCTGAAGGAGTACGTTTTTTGAAATAGGGTGTATAAGACCCACCACCAAGATCCCGCTTACGTGCTCCTTGATGAGAATGATGAGCTGTAGAGTTGTTTTTCCTGGAAGAAGGCTGTGGAGGAAACAAAGAAGAATCAGATTCTGTATCATCATCAGTAGTATAAGGAACATTTCCCTGATTTTTTGATGTCCGGTGTTTTGTCCTAGGTCCTTTATTATGTGAGGGTAGCTGCCAGTGGTAGGCAAAGCCTTCCATGAAGGCCAGCCTGTCTTTGGATAGCTTATTTTGTTTTTTGTAAATAATGTCTCTGGTGATTCTGGTAACAAAATCCTTGATGTCTTGCCAACGTTTAGTATATAAGGCATGGGTTTTTATATTCTCATTAGAGGACTGTAACAATACAATCTCCTGATCAAGTGTAGTTCAGAAATGATATTGGATAATGCGAAGTTTCATCAAGTTCGTGCTACAGGTCGTGAGTGCACTTTCCCATGCTACTTTAAATTCGGGAGTGGTAGTTTGAAATGAAGGATATATTTGTATCCTAAGGCCCAAGGGACTTATGTTTTCACGGACATATTTATTAAGGAATTCTATGTGCCAGTAAAGGTTAGATTTCTTTTTCAGAAGGCGTTTCATTTTCGCCATATACTGATTGATCCCAATTTCCTGTTCTGTGTCCACATTACAGTTGGTTTGGATTTCTGACATATAGCCAGTCCATGCTGTGCCTACAAAGTCCATAAATTCTATCAATCTATATTATATTCAATCTATACATATTTTATTAAATTAATAAAAAGAAGACTATTGATCGATACAAAGGTAATCAATCGTCTGGTAGTGAATCAAGAAAAAAATAGTTAGAAACCACTAATGGTCCCCACGCGCATGAAGTGTGGGGACCAAGGGCCTGGGTGCTTCTGCCCAATTCAATAGATGCAAAAATAGGGATGTATCATAACAGAGAGTGGTGCTGTGGATACATAAACCGTATACGTGTGCCACGTCCTGAAACTGTATTATCAAATGAAGAACCAAAAAGGGGACTTTGGACTTTGCAGGCACAGTAACAACAAGTATATATAACAAAAATAATTTATTGAAAAAAAAAACATATAAATAGGACATCAATTAAAAACCACAGATCATATATATGTAACAAGATATTTAGTGGAACGATTGCTATACAAAACCATTTAAATGTGTGATAACTTGGACATGAGGATATTCATCCAGAGTAGCAACAGGTCCGAGAAGATGGTTGGATAGCAGATCAGCGAACGATTAGTTCATATCATGCAGGTGCTCAGTGCTCAACATGTTTCGCGTGTCTTCACACTTCTTCAGGAGCAGAAAGTGTGTTGTGGCTATCAAAATACATAGCATGTAATTAGTATATAAAACCATAAAAACAACATACAAAACAAAGCAAAGTACTATGATTCAAGAAATGCGTGCTGGTCAGACCAAAGCGATAAAGGATGGAACACCAAAAAGGGGGCAATGAAAGGTTACCACGGGGGCGTGCACAACATAGTACTACCATTGTATCTGAAAGATGTGTCATGATAGGGAAATTTATAGTTCATCTACGGACCATAGAAACAAAAAAATAGGGATGAGAAAGAGCAACGAGGGATGGGAGAGGGGGGAGGGGAAGGTAAAAGAAAGGGAAAAGGGGGGGGGAGGGAGGGAAGAGGGAGAAGGGGGGGGGAAGGGGAGGGAGAAAGGGAAAAGGGGGAAAGGAAGGGAAGGGGGGAAAGGAAGGAAAGGGGGGGAAGGGGGGGAGAGGAGAAATGAAAAGAATGGGAAAGAGGAGGATAGGTTAAATACTTACAAAGTAGGTATGTATGATAATATAACATAAAATGAAGTGGCCCGCAGAGGTAGGAAGAAGCAGATGATACAATTAAGCACCACACGTGTGGTTGAGTAGGAATTGGTAATATATCCTAAAGGGAAATATAGAACTCAATTCAGTAAGCAATGATAAACAAGTCTCAAATGGTAAGGGTATGGCATAACTCACTCACCAGCGGATAGGATAGAGGGGTGTAATCCACACAGAGCTCATATAGGTAGATATGAGTACATATAAAGAGCTCAACAATCACAAGCTAGTGTGTAGATATAGGAGCCATAGTATCAAGGGGGATAATCCTAGAGTGAGAGCTGCATAAGCCTAAAATACAAAAAGGATAAAAGTCACAGCGTGTGGTGCCCTCCGTCTGCTGGAACGGGTTGTACACAATAACAGGACGCCTATTTTTTTTTTTTTTTATCAGAAAATTTTTTATTTTAATTTAATACATACACTTCTCAAAGCAATTATACATAGTACATAATAATACAATTTCTATAAAATTATACAAAATCTCTATTGTGTTCTCATTATCATATCTTGTCCCTTACCCCCTCCCTCCCTCCCCTCTACCTGTCAATCATCGCTTTAGGGTTGCTTTATTTTATTTTAATTACCACTCCCTCATTTGCTGCTGGCTTCCCCCACAACCTATTCTTTGTTGTATCGTCATCACCCCTTGGGTCCACTTGCTGTCTTGCTCCTTCTTCTCCCCTTTCCTTTCCCCTCCTCTCTCTTCCTCCCTTTCCGTCTATTTTTTAGCTGCTCTTTCCTCTCTCCGCAACTCCCTCTCCTCTACATCCGGAGCTTTTCCACTACCAGTCGATGGGGGGCCACATCCGCTTCCTTCAACCAGGATTGCCATATTTTCTCAAATTTCCCCTTGTCGCTTCTACGGTTGTAGGCCAGTCATTCTCTTGGAAGAAGGGAGTTTACATATGAGATCCATTGCCTCCCAGTAGGTACCGTAGGAGCCATCCAGTATTTTGCAATAAGTTTTCTAGCTAAGTACATCAATCTAGTTATCATAAGATACTTTCCTCCAGGGAACATTTCTGCATCAATGGTGCCAAGCAAATAAACTGTCGGATTCAGGGGGATATGGGCTTGCGCCAGCCCAGAAATACGTCGGGATACCTCTTCCCAGTACCTATGCAACTTTGGGCACCTCCACATTAGGTGAATAAAGTCCCCCCTGTGCACTCCACACTTGGGGCACATAGGAGAATCCCTACCTCCACATTTGTGGAGTTGCACTGGTGTCCTGTAGGCCCTGTGCAAAATAAATAATTGTGATAACCTTTGTGATGCAGATAACGAGACCACTGGGATAGCTTTGAGTGCCATTTCCCACTGATTATCGTCTATCTTGCCTACATCCTCTACCCATTTTTTCCGACACTTTAATGATGTATGGTCTTGGGTCCTAGTCAATAATTCCCTGTATATTTTTGTTATTAGTCCTTTCCTTGTGTCTGCTTTCAAAACTTCATTCAATATTGGGACTGTTGTTACTCCTAAGGAATGAGTCGTTTGTTGTGCCTGTAGGGCATGGCGAATTTGGAGATATTGGTAAAAGCCCCTAGGGTGCAAATGGAATTCCCTACATAGTTGTTCATATGACTTTAATACGTCCCCCTCATAGATTTGTGAGAAGAACCTAATCCCCCTTTCCTTCCAGTGTGAAAAACCTCGCAATTCCTGGACCTGTGTATCTGGACCTCAGTGTATCTTCCTTCCAGTGTGAAAAACCTCGCAATTCCTGGACCTCAGTGTATCTTTTATTGTTCCATATTGTTCCTTACCTTTTTGTATTTTAGGCTTATGCAGCTCTCACTCTAGGACTATCCCCCTTGATACTATGGCTCCTGTATCTACACACTAGCTTGTGATTGTTGAGCTCTTTATATGTACTCATATCTACCTATATGAGCTCTGTGTGGATTACACCCCTCTATCCTATCCGCTGGTGAGTGAGTTATGCCATACCCTTACCATTTGAGACTTGTTTATCATTGCTTACTGAATTGAGTTCTATATTTCCCTTTAGGATATATTACCAATTCCTATTCAACCATACGTGTGGTGCTTAATTGTACCATCTGCTTCTTCCTACCTCTGCGGGCCACTTCATTTTATGTTATATTATCATATACATACCTACTTTGTAAGTATTTAGCCTATCCTCCTCTTTCCCATTCTTTTCTTTTCTCCTCTCCCCCCCTTCCCTTCCTTTCCCCCCTTTTCCCTTTCTCCCTCCCCCCCCTTCTCCCTCTTCCCTCCCTTCCCCCCCCCCATTCCCTTTCTTTTCCCTCCCCCTCCCCCCTCTCCAGTCCCTTGTTGCTCTTCCTCATCCCTATTTTTTTGTTTCTATGGTTCGTAGATGAACTATAAATTTCCCTATCATGACACATCTTTCAGATACAATGGTAGTACTATGTTGTGCACGCCCCCGTGGTAACCTTTCATTGCCCTCTTTTTGGTGTTCCATCCTTTATCGCTTTGGTTTGACCAGCACGGATTTTCTTGAATCGTAGTACTTTGCTTTGTTTTGTATGTTGTTTTTATGGTTTTATATACTAATTACATGCTATGTATTTTGAAAGCCACAACACACAAGACACGCGAAACATGTTGAGCACTGAGCACCTGCATGATATGAACGAATCGTTCGCTGATCTGCTATCCAACCATCTTCTCAGACCTGTTGCTACTCTGGATGAATATCCTCATGTCCGAGTTATCACATTTAAATGGTTTTGTATAGCAATCGTTCCACTAAATATCTTGTTACATATATGTGATCTGTGGTTTTTAATTGATGTCCTATTTATATGTTTTTTTTTCAATAAATTATTTTTGTTATATATACTTGTTGTTACTCTGCCTGCAAAGTCCAAAGTCCCCTTTTTGGTTCTTCATTTGCTAATTGAACACACCATGATTCAACAATTTATTCTTGAATTTCGGAGTCTGTGCGTTGGGGGATTCTGGGGGGGCCTCATTGATGAGGATACTCTCAGGTTCATCAACACCCAGACTCCTCGATTACCTACATTTTACACATTACCAAAAACCCATAAAAACATTGTCTCAGGCATTGGGTCTCTCACTGAAAATGCAAGCAAATTCATTGACGCATTTTTAATGCCAAATGTTTTGAGCCTACCATTCTATATTTGGGACACAACGGATCTGCTCTGACATATCGAAGGGGTCCAGGTCCCTCCGGATGCCCTCCTCGTGGCTATAGATGTCGAGGCGCTATACTCGAGCATCCCCCACGAGCAGGGCGTCTGGATGGCTGGTACCTTCCTGATGTAGCAGGATGGGGATACTTGGCAATTTAACCACTTTATTTTGACATTTCATTCTGACTAAAAACTATTTTACATACATGGACCAAATGTATTTACAAACTCAGGGGGTGGCCATGGGCACTTCCTGTGCACCCTCTTATGCTAATCTCTACTTGGGGGCATGGGAGAGATCCATCTTTGGAGATGAATCCCTGCAACCTTTCTTTTTTTTTTATTTCTTTCTTTTTTTTATTATATCAAAATGTAATCACACTATACAATAAAAAAAGGCCCTGACCACTCAGGGCACGTACAGAGTTATCTTACCTTTTACAATTTCCATTCCTCTCCTCAACCAGCCCCCCCCCACGCTCCACCCCACCTTATCCATTACATCTACCTCTAAGAATTCATCAACTCAGTATATCTCCTCGTCAGTTTAAACATTTTCCATTTTCCCCATCTGTTTATGAATCCCTCCTGATTTTCTTCTACATATATCGCAAATTTTCCATATTATATATCTCCTGTATTTTATTCATCCATTCCCCCAGTTTGGGGCTATCTACTTCTTTACATTTTTTTGGGATCAGGCTTTTAGCTGCATTCATCATACAAGGTATCATTGAGTCTCTATATTGCTTTATAGAGATATCTACTCCATGGAACAGACACGTCCATGGTTCTTCGAGTAATCCTATGTTGGTAATCTCTTTAGTATATTTCAGGATCTCCCTCCAATATGTCTTAATCTTGGGGCAACTCCACCAGATATGGGCCATAGTTCCCACTTCTTTACAGCCTCGCCAACATTCTGATGTTTGCCCAATTTGATATTACCCTATTTTATCTGGTGTTATATACCACCTAGTAAGACATTTATAGTTAATTTCCACCATTTTTACATCTACAGAAGTACCATGTACCAGTTTTAAAATTTTTCTCATATCCTGCCTCTCACCACATGCACCCAATTCCCTTTCCCATTTTTTTTATATATGGCGGGATTTCCAGCCCTCCCCCGTTTCCAACAGGAACTTGTATATCCTGGAAATACCCCCCCCCCCGAGTTTTATCCGTTATACATAACTTCTCAAAAACTGTAAGTTTCTCTCCATCCCTTATTGGCTGCGGTAGGTTTGCTATGAAGTGCTTAAGCTGGAAATATTGCCATTCATTAACCTCCATCAATTCTTTTTTGTGCTTAATTTCTCCAAGTGCGCATATTTTCCCCTTGTGCAATATATCCCGTAATTGTGCATTGTCGTTTTTTTATCCAATTACCACCCACAGACCTTTTCCCAGGTGCAAAGTAATTGTTATCTTTTAACGTGACTAAAGGTGAGTTGTATTTCCATTTCCTTTGTTTGTGTTTGTGTATAAGTCCCAAATTCTGAATACGTTACGTGTCAATACATGTGTGTTTTCTCCTAGTGCCCAAAATTGTGGTGGTGTCCAGGTGGGCATTAGATCCGGTCGTGATCCGTTTCCTGAAGGCAGCCATTAAAATCAGGCCTCCCCTGAAGTCCTACTTTCCTAAATGGGACCTGACTCTGGTCTTAAAAGCTTTGTTGGCTCCTCCATTTGACCCGACATCATCTTGTTCTTTATTTCATCTAACACTGAGGACGGTGTTCTTGACGGCCATAGCCTCCATTAGGAGGGTTTCCGAATTATGCGCCTTTTCATCCAGAGAGCCTTTTTGTGTAATTTTCCCAGACAAGATTGTTCTTAGACCAGTTCCTAGCTTTCTACCAAAGGTTTCTCCGGCTTTTCACATGAATTGGGAGACTATTCTGCCAGCCTTTACCTTGGACCAGTTGCAGGATGAGTGGAAGAAGCTAGACTTAGTCTCCTCTATTTCAGCTTACTTGGAGCGGACTGAGGAGTTGCGCAAGCAAGATCAACTGTTCATCTTTCCTTTGGGACCCAAAAAGGGCATGGCGGCTCCACCTAGGGTTGTCTCATCCTGGATTGTGAAGACCATCCCGATCGCTTACGAGGCTCTGGGCCTTTCCTCTCCTGCAGAGATCAGGGCACACTCCACCAGGGGCATGGCAGCATCATCGGCAGCGTTACCATACTGCACGCCATATCATTGATTTTTTCAACCTTTGCAAGCCTGATACAGAGTGGTGTACTTACACACCTGTTAAATGTGAGTACCCCGTTGTGGGGAGTGTGTATTTTTCAATAAACCTTACGTTATTATACTATTGAGTTTTTTCTTATTTATGGCCGGGAGTGGTACTAATCGAACGAGCTGGAGACTGACACCTGTACTGCATTACTGAGCCCGGGGGTGGCTCCAAAGCATGTTTGGACGCAGCTAGCCACTGTGTAACACGCTCTATGGTGAGCGCATAAACCTTTGGGGGGTCACAGTAGTGCACCGGAGCATGATTTTGGCATCTACACGTATTGGATGGGCATGCTGGCGATACCACTGATGGACACTATTTATAATATTTGATTGTCTACACTCATCACTTATGAAGTTTTTTATTATATATATTCTTGATGTATATGCAGTTTCACTGTGTATTTTTACATTTTTATATGCACTCTGATTATATGCACATTGCACTTTTAATACCTTATCACGGTTTGTCACTTTAGTATTTTAGTGTCACGGAATGGTAATACTTTTCCACATTTTTATGTGTTCTTTGCATCTAGTATTTGTTTGAATTTCGTGTGAGCACTCATTTTTTATTTTTATTTAAATACATTGTCCTAGCGCAACGCATATTTTATCTTTTGTTATTCTTTGCACGATTATGAAACGTGATCTGCGTTTGCAGCTGGATATCACCGTTACTTCTATGTATAGGCATTAATTCATTGTGGCTCGCAAGATCTTTTTTCCTATAAACAGCGTTTCACATGTAGTGTTCCCGATCTCGGCCGTGATCGGAAACGAATGTCACCCGACTCTCTTCACTGACGCGTTGCATCACTGTTCACGTGACTCTTTCAAAGGGTATAGAGTCGGATGCACGGCGGTGATTAATAAAGCAGAGCGGTTGCTATAGCAACCCTCCTGATCCTGCTAAAAAAACTCCTAATTTGGTACAAAGATGCAATTACACTGCTCGTATTGACAAATAAAACGAAAGAATTGTCTGAGGATTTAACAACAAAAATTGTGGAATCTCCAGGGATCTTAATGTTCCTGTGTCCACTGTGCACAGCATTGTCAAGAAGTTTACAGCCCATGGCACTATAGCTAGCCTTCTAGGTCGTGGACGAAAGAGAAAAATTGATCAAAGATTGTAATCAAGGATTGTTTGAATGATGGGCAAAGAACCTCGATCTTCTTCCAGGCAAATTCAAGTTGATCTTCAGGCACAGGATGCAACAGTGTCAGCTCACACTATAAGTCGCCATCTGCATTAAAAATGAACGCTATAATAGGACACCCAGGAGGACCTGGGTCTGTTAACAGAAACATAAAAAAGCCAGATTGGAGTTTACCAAAAGTTACCCGAGGCAGCCAAAATCCTTTTGGGAGAATGTTTTGTAGACAGATGAAACAAAATTACAGCTTTTTTGTAAAGCCCATCAATATACGATTTTAAGAAAACAAAGTTAGGCCTTTATAGAAAAGAATACAGTTCCTACAGTCAAACACGGTGGAAGTTCACTGATGTTTTGGGGTTGCTTTGCTGCTTCAGGCACTGGATGTCTTGACTGTGTGCATGGCATTATGAAATCTGAAGACTACCAAAGAATTCTGGGGTGCAATGTAGGGCACAGTGACAGAAAGCTGGGTCTCTGTCATCGGTCATGTGTCTTACAGCAGGACAATGACCCAAAGCACACGTCAAAAAGCACCCAGAAATGGTTTAAGACAAAGGGCTGGAGAGTACTGAACTGGCCAGCAATGAGTCCAGATCTAAATCCCATAGAGCACTTGTTGAGTGCACAGGTTGGGAAACGGAACAGCAGTTGGGAAAAGGAACCCATCCAATTTGAGAGACCTGGAGCAGTTGTGGAAAGAAGAGTGGTCCAAAATTTCAGTAGAGAGGTGTAAGAAACTCATTGATGGTTACAGGAAGTAATTGATTTTAGTTATTTTTGCCAAGGGGTGTGCTACCAAATATTAAATTGAGGGTGCCAATAATTTTGTCCAGTACATTTTTGGAGTTTTGTGTGGAATGTGTCAGATTTGGGTTTTTGTTTCTCCACTTTTTGTGTCATACCAATACAAATAACAGAAATAAACATGAGAGTGCCTAAACATTTGTAATTACAACATTTTTCTGGGCGAAGTAGTGCATTATATGACAGAAATGCAGGGGTGCCAATATTTTTGGCCATGACTGTACATACATGGGTGTGCAAAATCACATGTAACACATGTAGCACACAGCTCAGGCAAATTAGTGCAATGATAGACAGCTGTGAGTGTTCCCCTCGGTTCACCACCATGGATACAATATAGGAATACAGGAAATGGTGGCACACTGCAGACGTAATCAAGTTCTTTGAAAATATTTATTGGAATTCAGCCAGACAATACACAGGGTGCAAATATGTTGACACGTTTCACTCGAGTCGCTCAAGCTTACTCATAAGCTCCCCCCACCCAGTTCCAGCAGGTGGGCATCTTCTCCGGGTGCCTGCTGTCACGGTTTGAAAATAATGTGGCCGTGCGGGGCTCTGCCCAGCCATGTCATTTATTCACAGTCCTCTGTGAATGGGAAACTACAAGTCCCGACAGCCTTTGTGTCTGTCGGCTTGTAGATTCAGTGAACTACCATGGCACGGTTGAGCTCTCTGGTAGTTCATTGTCTTTTCCTGTCAGTGTGTATCTGCCTGCCCATACGAGCAGACAGATACACTGGGAAGTCTGCAGGCGTTCTGCATGACACCTGTGAGCTACTAATCGTGAGTGCAATGCTTTCCTGGCTCCAAGTAGAAAAAAAATAACTGCAAGTTTTTTTACCTGCAAAAAGATGTGCATTTATTTTTTGTTTAAAAGGTAAACTTATCCTTTAAAGATTCACACTCTGAATGGTCTAAGGTTATTAGTGGTATACCCTAAGGTTCAGTGTTGGGACTTACATTTTATAAATGGTATAGGGTCTGGGATTAAAAGTACCATTTCAGTGTTTGCAGATGACACCAAGCTATGCAGTGGAATTATGTCCTTACAGGATGTCTGCAACTTACAAGCCGACCTCAATGCACTAAATAGGCAACTATATGGCAAATGAGGTTTAATGCTAATAAATTTAAAGTTATGCACCTGAGAGCATAACACATGCGGGGGGTGAATTTATACGCACATGCCAATTATCATTTTTTTTATTTCTGAAAAATAGTTTTATGTATATATTTTTCTAATTTTACTTCACCAACTTAGACTATTGTGTTCTGATCCATCACAAATAATTCAGATTAAAAAAACATTGAACTAAAAGCTGTAATGTAACAAAATAGGGAAAAAGCCAAGGGGGGTGAATACTTTTGCAAGGCACTGTAGGCTCTTTACCATGGCTCTTTAACATGCAGTCAGCTGTGTCCAAGCTGATTACATGTTAACAAATGCTGGTTATCTACATTTCCTTTCCTCAGAGCTGTCAGTGTCTGAGGAAAGGAAAGTCGATAGGTGGCTTTCCTGTGACAGGAGCACATTTACACTGAAAATCAGTGCTGACTATCAGTGTAGCTTCATCAGTGCCACCTATCAGTGCCCAGTGTATTAATTTGGGATTATGTGTGTATCTGAGTGTGTTAATTTGGGATTATATGTGTGTCTGCCAGTGTGTTAATTTGGGATTCTTTTTGTGTGTCTGCCAGTGTGTTCTTTTGGGATTGTGTGTGCGTGCTTCCAAGTGTGTTAATTTTGGATTGTGTGTGTGTCTGCCAGTGTGTATATTTTGGAATTGTGTGTGTGTCTGCCACTGTGCTAATTTGGGTTTATGAATATGTGTGTCTCCAAGTGTGTTAATTTGATATTGTGTGTGTTTGCCAGTGTGTTAATTTGGGATTTTGTGGGTATTTGTGTCTCTGCAAGTGTGTTAATTTGGGATTGTATGTGTGGGTGTCATTGTGTTATTTTGTGATTGTGTGTGTTTATCTATCAGTATATGTGTGTATCAGTCATTGCAGCATGCACCAAGAACCGTCACAAACACACAAAGAAATCATCACAAACACATACTGACAGTACACACACTGAAACCATGACACCCAAACAATAGAAATTACTTTCTTGAGACAGGGATACTTAGGATTTTTTTTTAGACCTGCATGGGTACTTCACGGTAAAAGGTTGAGAAACACTGCACTATGCCACTAACGCAGTCGTGTCAAGCCACAGGCAAAAGTTCTAGTTGCTGGTGTATGGAAGGATCCAGTAAGATGGCTGCATTGTGAGGACTGCTAAGTAAAAAAGGACCTCAAAGATAGCCTCTAATCATTTACCCACAGGGGCCTTGATAAAAGGATTATCCTCTACAGCGGAGGTAGGCAACCTTTGAGAGATGGAGATCTACCTGGACAACATTGAAGAGACCAAAGATCACCGGGGTGCAGCGCCCTCCCCTCCCCCCTTTTTAAAAGAGATTAAAGCGTAGGTCCACCCACCGCTGCAAAAATGAAAAACCAGCAGCTACACATACTGCACCTGCTGGCTTTTAATAACCTGTCCTGGAGTCCAGCAATGTCAGTACGTTTCCATCAGCTGTTGGGTGCTGCCGCCGCCATTTTAGAATTTCGGCAGTGTAGCCTTACGGCTTCACGCCGGGAACCCTACTGTGCATGGGCAAAGCTCTGCTCCTCTCTCCTACTGGCCCAGCGACAGGAGGAAGAGGAGGGAGCCGTGACGTCAATATCCACGGCTGTGGCTCCTGGAAGTGGGAAGACAGGTATTCTGTTCCCCTTCCCCCCGAAAGGTGCCAATTGTGGCACCAGAGGGGGGGAGAAAACAAATGAGCGGAAGTTCCACTTTTGGGTGGAACGCCGTTTTAACTAGCATGTCCCCAATAAAAAGTAAAGACAGCATTAAAAAAACCTAGAAAAATCTACTAAAACGAATGTCACGGTAAAAATATAAACTTAGCCTTCCTTAAAAGTTAGCTGCATTCGTTTTCATTCACAATTTTTTTCATGTCTGGGAAGCTGATTTTCTTAACCACTTTGCTCTGATTTCTGGCCAGTGCAAGTAGTTTGTAGGGCAGTGTCCAGGGGTCAGTAGTATGTAGGGCAGTGTACAGAGGTCAGTAGTATGTAGGGCAGTGTACAGAAGTCAGTAATATGTAGGGCAGTGTACAGAGGTCAGTAGGATGTATGGCAGTGTACAGATATCAGTAGTAGGTAGGGCAGTGTACAGGGATCAGTAGTAGGTAGGCTAGTGTACAGAGGTCAGTAGTAGGTAGGGCAGTGTACAGAGGTCAGTAGTAGGTAGGCAAGTGTACAGAGGTCAGCAGTAGGTAGGCCAGTGTACAGGGGTCAGTAGTAGGTATGTCAGTGTACAGAGGTTGGAAGCATGTAGGGCGGTGAACAGAGGTCAGTAGGATGTATGGTAGGGGTCGGGAAGGCATGGTACAGGGAGGTTAGGAGGGCAAGGTATAGAAGGTTTGGGGGGGACGGTACTGGGGGGTCAAGAGAGCGCGATACTGGGGGATATGGAGGGCACAGTACAGGGGGACCAGGAGGGCTGGAGTCTCAAAAGGGCATGGCACTGGGGGGACAGGAGGGTATGGTATTGGGGGGGATCAAGAGGGCTGAAGTGTAAGGAGGGTATAGTATTAGAGGGATCAGGAGAGCTGGGGTGTCAAGAAGGTATGGTATTAGGGGGGATCAGGAGGGCTGGGGTGTCAGGAGGGTATGGTATTTGGGGAATCAGGAGGATGGTATTCGGGGGGGTGTCAAGAGGGTATGGTATTTGGGGAATCAAGAGGGCTGGGGTGTCAGAAGCATATGGCATGGGGGATCAGAAGGAAATGGTACTGTGGTGTCTGGATGACTGGGGCGTCAGGTGGGCTGGGGTGTGTACAGAAGTTTTAAATGCAGAGTGGCGCAGGGAAGGTGCGGCTCTGATGCCTGCAGGCAATCCTCTCACCTTCCCTCATGGTATCCTTGAATTGAGGAGGAGGGCCGGTGACGATGGGCGTGCAATATCCATATGAAGCACTTGGGCTTGTTCGGAGAAGAGCCCAAACCCACCCGAGGTATTCTGGAGGCTTTCCCTGCCCTGCACTAAAATGTGCGGGGCAGGGAAAGCACTAATGAGTAAATCTGCTGGGCCTGCATCCGTTTAGACGTGCTCCTTTGAAAGTATCTTTTCAAAAATTACATTTTTGTTGCAGGGGATGCCTGAAATCTGACTTGTATCTTAGGCAGACTTCTGGGAAAATTGGTGAGCCAATCACACAAGCAGAAAATTATGTTTCTGGGGAGTGATCAGTACACACTCTGTGTACAGAACAACTCCATGCAGCCATATTGCAATGCATTCTCAGAAAATAAATTACAGTGACTGCAGATTAAAAAGGAAAGGTCATTTAAATAACATTCAATTACAATATGACTTGTGTCGCAATTATATGTGCTATATTATTTTTTCTTTATTTGCCATTTTTTTCCCCCACGAAAGTGGTGTTACCCTTTAATGGTATGAAAAAATTTTTGGAAAGCTACATATAAAAACACACATGACAAGACACATACATTGCTAAAATTATGTGACCACTTCTACGGTTGTATTGTAAAACCATAAGTGCTATTGTGTTGTATACATTGTATATACAGTTGTGCTCATAAGTTTACATACCCTATCAGAATTTATGATTTCTTGGCCATTTTTCAGAGAATATGAATGATAACACAAAAACTTTTCTTTGACTCATGGTTAGTGTTTGGCTGAAGCCATTTATTATCAATCAACTCTCTCATAATGACAACAGAAACTACCCAAATGACCCTGATCAGAAGTTTACATACCCTAGTTCTTAATACCGTGTATTGCTCCCTTTAACATCAATGACAGCTTGAAGTCTTTTGTGGTATTTGTGGATGAAGCTTTTTATCTTCTCAGATGGTAAAGCTGTTCATTCCTCTTGGCAAAAAGCCTCCAGTTCATGTATTTTCTTGGGCTGTCTTGCATGAACTGCACGTTTGAGATGTCCCCAGAGTGGCTCAATGATATTGAGGTCAGGAAACTGAGATGGCCACTCCAAAACCTTCACTTTATTCTGTTGTAGCCAATGACAGGTCGACTTGGCCTTGAGTTTTGGATCATTGTCATGTTGGAATGTCCAAGTACGTCCCATGCGCAGCTTCCTGGCTGATGAATGCAAATGTTCCTCCAGCATTTTTTGCTAACATACTGCATTCATCTTGTCATCAAATTTGACCTTTGTAGCTCACACAATTTTTTTCTCGTTTTTATTTTTCATGATTATTTTTTTATTTCATTTCATTTTTTTGTTATTTGTTTATTCATTTATTTTATTTTTGTTTTGTTTAGGTGGAAAAATTGTTAGGTTTAGTCCACCTGAAAGGGGGGGTCATTGGCTATGCCCTCAAGTAGCAGCTGAAAGGGGGGTCATTGGCTGTGCCCTCAATATAGCAGCTGAATACATTTTAAGACAAGAGTTGGTAGAAAGCCATTTTAGCCGCTGGAGTTATTGCAGTTTTTTTTGTTTTATTTTCATTCAGGTGGAAAAAGTTCCAGAATGTTTAGGTTTTATCCACCTGAAAGGGGAGTTTTGTTCAGTAATTTGTTCAGAGATGCAGAAGCCAGGAATACTAAGTTCCTGGGTTCCAAGGAGGGAACTATAAGTAAAGATAACAAGCGAGTAGATATTGTGCATAAAAATTTGATTCTGCTCTTATTTTTCACTTCCAGAGTCCTGGTGGAGCGAGAATTTGGAGAGGTCTCTGAAACATGGATGAAAGATGTTCATCTGGTTGTCAGTTTGTCTGTGCATACCACACCGCAAATTTGTTCTGACAAACATTCAGGGGAGAAGGGATAAATGAGAGGATTCAGATTAATACTTGCAATATAAGGTTTCTTCTTCTTACGGACAATTTAGTGCTAATGTTGAAGCTGAAAGACTGCCCAGCAACAAGACTGACTGGTGAAACATTTTGCCGGAGTCCTTCTGTCATTTATGAATGCAAACGTACTTTGAATACATGTGCAGTGGGTTGAAGGTTAGGGAAGGAATATAACCTATCCAATCCTTCAGAACAAGAAATGTAAAATATGTTTTGTTTTTGTGGGGAGGAATTGAAAGAAGGAAACCATGTTTTTAATGTGACATTTATTGACATAACTGAATTAATATGGTGCAGGTACCCAGGAGACTGGCACTTACGCATAGTAAGGTGTCTATTGGCCAGACTAGAGGGTGCCAGGTGACACATCAATGGGGTGAAAATTTCTTTGTGGGGGTGGTGTCTCAATATGGGGGGAGATACACCTGGTTGATGTCTCACTTGAGAGGGTGGAACCTTGCACAGGTAATGCCAGTGACTACACACAGAAACATGCTCCGTTAGAGAAAGGGGAAACAACACTGGCTACCAGGGTACAGTATGCCTTCACCACATGGCGCTTAAACATCCCACAGTGGTTGATAATAACCTATTACCCTATATGTGCTGAGTATGCACTGAATCAAGTGCGGTCATTGTACCAGTGGTTTACTTCCAGAGATGTGCTGGCAAAGAATGAGGTTCATGCAGGACCCTTATTTCTGAGGAGTAACTGAAAGAGGAGGCATGTATTCAGCACTATATTGGGGGGAATAGGAGCTGACATGGGTGTTATTAATGGAGTGGACATCGGTCTCATGAGGAAGAAACTCTCAGCCATAGCTTCAGACAGTAAGCGGGGCTTTGTTACTCAGGAGATTAATGACATTCTTGATAACATTCAAAAAAGTCACATAAATACCCAGGTTAAAGTGGCTCAAGATTTTATCCACCATTTTAAGAGGCTGGTAGAGAGTGTGGTGGTCAGAAATCTGTCATGGGCTCTGGCGTGCATGCAGGGGCAGGCATAGCTATCAACCAACATCAAGCTGATTGTACAGTCTCTGTATGAGGGGCAGTGGCCTGGAGTTAGCCTCACAGCTCAGTAATGCAGTGTACACACGATCAGAAATTCGGCCAGCAAAAGACTGATGAGAGCTTTTGGTCGGAAAATGCGACCATGTGTATGCTCCATTGGACTTTTGCTGGCGGAATTCCCGCCAGCAAAAGATTGAGAGCAGGTTCTCAATTTTTCGGTCGGAAAAAGTTCCTATCCAAAAATGCGATCGTCTGTACAAATTCCGACGCGCAAAATTCTTACGCATGCTCGAAAACAATTCGACGCATGCTCAGAAGCATTGAACTTAATTTTCTCAGCTCGTCGTAGTGTTGTATGTCACCGTGTTCTTGACGGTCTAAAGTTCAGAGAACTTTTGTGTGACCGTGTGTATGCAGTGCTCAGTCTTTGGCTGTGGAACTTTGTGTAAGTGGAACTTGGTATAAGTGGGAGTTAAAAACTAGAGTTATAGAGTGAATAAGTCTTGCTTGTTGATTGCTGGGTTTGCTGGGGTGCATTTTTGGGGCTTTTCCTTTTTAGTTTTTCATTTGCCTTTTTCTGTCACTTTTTAAATAGCTTTTTTTTTTTTCCTCTGGTTCCTTCAGCCTATCAATTAAGGGGGGTGGTTAATTGCTCACAGGTGCCTATTTAACTGGGTGTGGAACTCAGTCTGAGCGTGCTCAGTCTTTGGCTGTGGAACTTTGTGTAAGTGGAACTTGGTATAAGTGGGAGTTAAAAACTAGAGTTATAGAGTGAATAAGTCTTGCTTGTTGATTGCTGGGTTTGCTGGGGTGCATTTTTGGGGCTTTTCCTTTTTAGTTTTTCATTTGCCTTTTTCTGTCACTTTTTAAATAGCTTTTTTTTTTTCCTCTGGTTCCTTCAGCCTATCAATTAAGGGGGGGTGGTTAATTGCTCACAGGTGCCTATTTAACTGGGTGTAGAACTCAGTCTGAGCGTGCTCAGTCTTTGGCTGTGGAACTTTGTGTAAGTGGAACTTGGTATAAGTGGGAGTTAAAAACTAGAGTTATAGAGTGAATAAGTCTTGCTTGTTGATTGCTGGGTTTGCTGGGGTGCATTTTTGGGGCTTTTCCTTTTTAGTTTTTCATTTGCCTTTTTCTGTCACTTTTTAAATAGCTTTTTTTTTTTTTTTTTTTTCCTCTGGTTCCTTCAGCCTATCAATTAAGGGGGGTGGTTAATTGCTCACAGGTGCCTATTTAACTGGGTGTAGAACTCAGTCTGAGCGTGCTCAGTCTTTGGCTGTGGAACTTTGTGTAAGTGGAACTTTGTATAAGTGGGAGTTAAAAACTAGAGTTATAGAGTGAATAAGTCTTGCTTGTTGATTGCTGGGTTTGCTGGGGTGCATTTTTGGGGCTTTTCCTTTTTAGTTTTTCATTTGCCTTTTTCTGTCACTTTTTAAATAGCTTTTTTTTTTTTTTTTCCTCTGGTTCCTTCAGCCTATCAATTAAGGGGGGTGGTTAATTGCTCACAGGTGCCTATTTAACTGGGTGTAGAACTCAGTCTGAGCGTGCTCAGTCTTTGGCTGTGGAACTTGGTATAAGTGGGAGTTAAAAACTAGAGTTTAAAACAGGAGGTTATAACAGGGGTCATAGTACCTGTGTAGTGTGAGTATCTGAGTGTTGTCTGAGTAGTGTGTGTGGATCGTTAGTACTTGTGTATTGTGTACTGTATACTTGAGTATTGCGAGTGCACATAGGTCTGCGACTGTTCTGCGATTGCACGTAGGTCTGTGAGTACCTGTGTATTGTCTTGTTGTGTACCTGTGTATTGTATTGTCGTGTACCTGTGTATTGTCTTGAGTATTAGTGCCAGGAAGCTAGCTGTTAGGTAATTTGGACAGGGTAAAATCCCCAAATCCTCACTAAATTTAATAGGTACGATGCCCGGCGGGTGTGGAGAGGCGACTCTTTGTACATCTTGCCACATGTATGCGTTCCTTGATCATCCGATCGAGGGTGAATACTGCTGTGCAAAATGTAAGCACATTGTTTCCCTGGAAGCCCAGGTTCTGAATCTAGGGAAGCAACTGTCAGCACTGAGAAGTCCCTCCATACTAAAGGTGAGCCAGGAATGTACACGGCAGGTGGCGGCAGGGGCCAGCACAGAGGCGGGTGGAGACAAAGAGGCACAGGCACTAGCAAAGAGTAGATGGGTGACAGTCAGGAGGGGTAGAGGGGGAAGTGCCAGAGAGGCCGATCCAGGACTGGAGCATCCCAATAACTACACTCCATTGAGTGTCATTGGGGAAACCAGTCAGGGACCAGCACTGCTGGAGATGAGGGACTCTCCTAGCTGCCAGGGGAAGAACTCCTCCAGTGAGAGTGGGGGGGCAGCAAAGGGAAAGGAAAGACAGATTCTGGTGGTAGGGAACTCAATTCTTAGAAGGACAGAGAGGGCAATCTGTAACCAAGACCTGAAGCGCCGAACAGTATGTTGTCTACCGGGCGCTCGGGTTCGGCACATCACGGATCTTGTGGACAGATTACTGGGAGGGGCTGGGGAATACCCGGCTGTCATGGTGCATGTTGGCACCAATGACAAAGTCAGAGGCAGATGGAGTGTCCTAAAGAACAATTTTAGGGACTTAGGTGCTAAATTGAGCAAAAGGACCTCCAAGGTAGTATTCTCAGGAATACTACCGGTACATCGAGCCACACCAGAAAGGCAGAGGGAGATTAGGGAAGTAAACAAGTGGCTGAAGAGCTGGGGAAGTAAGGAGGGGTTTGGGTTCCTGGAGGACTGGGCCGACTTCTCAGTCGGTAACCGGTACTATAGAAGGGACGGACTGCACCTAAATGAGGAGGGTGCAGATCTGCTGGGAATGAAGATGGCCAAAAAGTTAGAGGGGTTTTTAAACTAGGCGATGGGGGAAGGGTCCAGAGACAGTGATAGCCAGCGCGGATGATATTCCAGAGGGTAGTGTTGGGGGCATTAGTGGTAGGTTAACCAAAGTACAAAAACACAAGGTGAGTATAGTAGCAAGTCCTAGTTGCAATTTTGAAACACCCAATACGAGGACAATATGTGACCGGTCTAAACTATGTGGCATGTTCACCAACGCCAGGAGCATGGCAGACAAGATGGGTGAACTAGAGATACTGTTGTACAAGGAGGATTTGGATTTTGTGGGAATTTCAGAGACCTGGTTCAACAGCTCTCATGATTGGCTGGCAAACATTCAAGGGTATACCCTATACCGCAAGGATAGAGAGGGTAAAAAAGGGGGAGGGGTATGCCTATATATCAAGAATAATGTACAAGCGAATGTGAGAGATGACATCACTGAGGGAGCTAGAGAGGAGGTGGAATCCTTATGGGTAGAGCTCCAAAGGGATGAAGCTAAGGGGAAAATAATACTGGGAGTATGCTATAGGCCCCCTAACCTGAAGGAGGAAGTGAAGACGGATCTCCTATCACAAATTGGATTAGCAGCAAGGATGGGAAGTGTTATCATAATGGGGGATTTTAATTATCCAGACATAGACTGGGCGGAGGGAACCGCGCATTCATTTAAGGCTCGCCAGTTCCTTAATGTCTTGCAGGACAATTTTATGGGTCAGATGGTAGACGCACCAACTAGAAATAAAACATTACTGGATCTACTGATTACCAACAATACAGACCTGATCACAGATGTGGAAATACGGGGCAATTTAGGGAACAGCGATCACAGGTCAATTAGTTTCAGCATAAATCACACAAATAGGAAACATAAAGGGAATACAAAGACACTGAATTTCAAAAGAGCCAACTTCCCTAAACTACAAACCTTGCTAAAAGGCATAAATTGGGATAAAATATTAGGAACAAAGAATACGGAGGAGAGATGGGTTTGCTTTAAGAGCATATTAAATAAGGGCATTAGCCAATGTATCCCATTGGGTAATAAATTTAAAAGAGCGAACAAAAATCCTGGATGGCTTAACTCCAATGTAAAAATGCATATAAAAGCAAAGGAGAAGGCCTTCAAAAAATACAAGGTTGAGGGATCATCCTCAGCATTCAGACTTTATAAAAGAATGCAATAAGAAATGTAAGGGTGCAATTAGGACGGCTAAGATAGAACATGAAAGACACATAGCGGAGGAGAGCAAAAAAAATCCCAAGAAATTCTTTAAGTATGTAAACAGTAAAAAAGGGAGGACAGACCATATTGGCCCCATAAAGAACGAGGAAGGACATCTGGTTACAAAGGATGGGGAGATGGCAAAGGTATTGAATTTATTCTTCTCCTCAGTCTTCACGAGTGAATCGGGGGGCTTCAGTAACCAAAACTGCAGTGTTTATCCTCATGACACAACACAGGAAGCACCTCCATGGTTAACAGAGGACGGAATTAAAATTAGACTTGAGAAACTTAACATTAATAAATCACCGGGACCAGATGGCTTGCATCCGAGGGTACTTAGGGAACTCAGTCAGGTGATTGCCAGACCGTTGTTCCTAATTTTTACAGTCTATTGACTGGAATGGTACCAGCTGATTGGAGAAAAGCCAATGTAGCACCAATATATAAAAAGGGCCCAAAAAACATCCCTGGGAATTACAGACCAGTTAGCCTAACATCAATAGTATGTAAAATCTTGGAGGGGATGATAAGGGACTATATACAAGATTTTAGTAATAAGAACGATATCATTAGCAGTAATCAGCATGGATTCATGAAGAATCGTTCTTGCCAAACCAATCTATTAACCTTCTATGAGGAGGTGAGTTGCCATCTAGATAAAGGAAGGCCCGTAGACGTGGTGTATCTGGATTTTGCAAAAGCATTTGACACAGTTCCCCATAAACGTTTACTGTACAAAATAAGGTCCGTTGGCATGGACCATAGGGTGAGTACCTGGATTGAAAACTGGCTACAAGGGCGTGTTCAGAGGGTGGTGATAAATGGGGAGTACTCAGAATGGTCAGGGGTGGGTAGTGGGGTTCCCCAGGGTTCTGTGCTGGGACCAATCCTATTTAATTTGTTTATAAACGATCTGGAGGATGGGATAAACAGTTCAATCTCTGTATTTGCAGACGATACTAAGCTAAGTAGGGCAATAACTTCTCCGCAGGATGTGGAAACCTTGCAAAAAGACCTGAACAAATTAATGGGGTGGGCGACTACATGGCAAATGAGGTTCAATGTAGAAAAATGTAAAATAATGCATTTGGGTGGCAAAAATATGAATGCAATCTATACACTGGGGGGAGAACCTCTGGGGGAATCTAGGGTGGAAAAGGACCTGGAGGTCCTAGTAGATGATAGGCTCAGCAATGGCATGCAATGCCAAGCTGCTGCTAATAAGGCAAACAGAATATTGGCATGTATTAAAAGGGGGATCAACTCCAGAGATAAAACGATAATTCTCCCGCTCTACAAGACTCTGGTCCGGCCGCACCTGGAGTATGCTGTCCAGTTCTGGGCACCAGTCCTCAGGAAGGATGTACTGGAAATGGAGCAAGTACAAAGAAGGGCAACAAAGCTAATAAAGGGTCTGGAGGATCTTAGTTATGAGGAAAGGTTGCGAGCGTTGAACTTATTCTCTCTGGAGAAGAGATGCTTGAGAGGGGATATGATTTCAATTTACAAATACTGTACTGGTGACCCCACAATAGGGATAAAACTTTTTCGCAGAAGAGAGTTTAATAAGACTCGGGGCCACTCATTACAATTAGAAGAAAAGAGGTTTAACCTTAAACTACGTAGAGGGTTCTTTACTGTAAGAGCGGTAAGGATGTGGAATTCCCTTCCACAGGCGGTGGTCTCAGCGGGGAGCATTGATAGCTTCAAGAAACTATTAGATAATCACTTGAATGACCGCAACATACAGGGATATGTAAGGTAATACTGACACATAATCACACACATAGGTTGGACTTGATGGATGTGTGTCTTTTTTCAACCTCACCTACTATGTAACTATGTAACTATGTATGCAAGGCAAGCTTGAGCAGAATTCCGTCAGAAAAACCATCCAAGTTTTTTCCGACGGAAAATCCGCTCGTGTGTACGCGGCATAAGACTTTGCCAAAACACGTTGCTTACACTAATCCGAAGTGGTGGTCGAATGCCTGGACGGGCTGTGCTATTTTGGATTGTGAAAGGTGTTATGCTGCCTCATTGATCCCATAAACAGAAGTGCAGACTCGGTCTGTATATTTCGTGGCATCAGTGGGCTTACTGACTGGGGATTCTACCTTGTTGCATCTGAGGCTAAATTACCCACATGTGATCAGAGAGGATGGAAGCTGGAGGCAGGTTGCTATTTCCCTGTCGGAGGCATGACCATGATGTCCTTTGTATGCCAGGTCAATACACGGTGGTGAACGAAAATGTTGGGAAGATATTTTTTCACTGCGTGCTGGATGGAGAGATCATTGCTGGGAAGGAAGCACCTGGGTATTATTTGGGACATAGACGAGTTTGTTTCTATTTGTCCTAAAGGATACCGATGTAACGTTAGTCATGGAACTAGGGTATTCCTTGAACCTAACAATAGGTAGAGGTGCATGATATACCCTGGGCATGGTCTCTGAAATCCAGGCACAGGGTTGTAATTTTGTGATTTTTGTCATTGTTTGAAGTTGTGTTGCTGGACTCGACATTTATATAGGAAGGTCTCACATTTATCTACTGTATGCAAGTTGAGGGACAAATTGACAGTAAGGTCTCCTCGTACAAGTTAGAGGCTTTGCTGCCAATTCAGATTCCTAAAGTACCGCTGACATGCCAGAATTGCAGTAGAAAAGGCCACTTTGAGCAAGCCTGCCTAATCCCGACCCGTACCCACAATAAAGGTTTATAGGAGGTTGGGGGTGGGATGCTTAATTTGGTTGGTCACATACATATGCATATATTATGGTAATGGGTTGATTTATGTGATGGTATAGTGAGATATATATGTGTATTTTAGATTAGTAATATGGGCGAGTAAGACCCTCCTCGAGGTTCTGTATCTAAACGCTCATTAAAACGTGGCTCTGAGTGTGCGCTGGTAAATGGTGAGTGAATGGACACCCCTTGCCTGTATTGCACCCCGTCGTGAAGACACAGAATGGTGACATAGAAGCTGTCGCTGAAGAATGATGGTGGCATGTCACTCAGGGGCAAAGCGGTACATGTTGGGAAGCACAACACATTAAGACTATTTTGGACTGTTCCATAGGAGCTGTTTCTGAAGCACATGTTGGGAAGCACAACACATTAAGACCTTTTTGGACTGTTTCATAGGAGCTCTTTCTGAAGCACATGTTGGGAAGCGCATCAAGTTAAGACAGTTATGGACTGTTCCATAGGAGCCATCTCTGAAGAAGGGTGATATGCACCCTTTAGGCGCAAAGCAGCCTTTGTTGGAAGGCAACATGTTTTATATCATAATACAAGATATGTTTGAATATGAAATCTGGAATGTAACAGGTTGCCCATTCCAAAGCTTTGTAACATATCAGAAGCTTCATCTGAAAGAAGATTCATGCCCCCGGGGGGGGGGGGTATGGGAACAAAAGCTTGGTTCTAGACCAGTGGTTCTCAACTCCTTTCCTCGGGACCCACTAACAGGCCAGGTTTGCAAGTTAACTGAAATACATCACAGGTGATATAATTTGCTGCTCAGTGATTGCAGCATTCTAGTCTGCATCTCCCCAAGGTAATACTTAAATTCTGGCCTGTTAGTGGGTCCTGAGGACCAGAGTTGAGAACCACTGCTCTAGACCAACTGGTGTGGTAAAGATTGAAATGCTTAATTAACAAGCCTCAAAAGAGAGCAACAGCTGCCAGATGATTGATGAGTTGGGCTACATAAGATCAAAGGGCCAACTGTCACTGAAGATGACCCAGGTCACATAGCGATGATATATGGACGAATTCTGCCCCTAGAGGACTACAGCATGCTTTCTGGAGGATGGACAGATACTAGGACTGCCTCTTGGCGATATTCCATTGGACAGGAGGCTAGTGAGATGAGGTGTATGAGGGAGTCTGAATGCAGTTTAATGCACAGAATGGAAAAATCTCTCTTGCTTCTTTGCCTCATGGCTTGCTCTTGCCATTTTGAGCCCAGCTGACAAGACAATATGTAGGGGACGACCTTACGTAACCTATCATTGATGTTTTTGTATTTTATATGCTCTGTAATATTTTCCTTTAGTGTTTTTATGTTAGCATTTCCTATTTTCTTGGGAACTAAATAAGACTTAGTTTTACTAAGCAGTGTGTTTGTTTTCATAGCTAACCTTATATCGTTGTACTATAAACAGTAACATTATCAGAGCTTTAATAGACTAGTTAACTATAGGAATAGACAAGTTAATACGTATATGGAATAAATAGGGAATCCATCTATAACCCCCTAATATTTATTTCACACATCCCCAAAACATCAGCAATCCACCTCCGTGTTTCACAGTAGGAATGGTGTGCCTTTCATCATAGGCCTTGTTGACTCTCCAAATGTAGCATTTATGGTTGTGGCCAAAAAGCTAAATTTTGTTCTCATTACTCCAAATTACTTTGTGCCAGGTTTGAGGCTTGTCTCCGTGCGGTTTTGCATATTATCAAGTGCCTCCTTATTGTGCATCTTGAAGCAGCCACACCACATGCTTTCAGAGAGTTCTGTATTTCACCTGAAGTTATTTGTGGGTTTTTATTTGCATCCCCAACAATTTTCCTGACAGTTGTGGCTGAAATTTTAGTTGGTCTACCTGACTGTGGTTTGGTTTCACCAGGACCCCCTCATCTTCCACTTCTTGATTAGAGTTTGAACACTGCTGATTAGCATTCTCAATTCCTTGGATATCTTTTTATACCTCTTTCCTGTTTTATACAGTTCAGCTACCTTTTCCTGCAGATCCTTTGACAATTCTTTTGCTTTCCCCACGACTCAGAATCCAGACACATCAGAGCAGCACTGGATGAAAGATGCAAGGGTCTGTCAGGAGTCCAGACACTCACTGACCTTTTATACACACACTAATTACAAGCAAACAGATCACACGTGAAGATGGTTACCTTTAATAGCCATTCAAACCCCTTTGTGTCAACTTGTGTGCATGTTATCAGGCCAAAATCACCAGGGTATGTAAACTTTTGATCAGGGTAATTTGGGTAGTTTCTGTTGTCATGATTAAAAAAAAGTAAACACATTTGATAGATAATAAATGGCTTCAGCCAAACACTAACTATGAGTGAAAGAAATGTTTTTGCGTCATCATTCATATGCTCTGAAAAATTGCCAAAAAATCATAAATTCTGCCGGGGTATGTAAACTTATGAGTTTAAGTACTAAGCTACTTGGCGGGAAAAAAAAACAGATGGAATTATGCACCCTGGTAAATGGCAAAATTATCCTGTGAGGTAAGGAATTGAAGATGATCCACAGAAAGAATGCATGTAGCACCAAAATCCCAACTCCAAATGAACACAGACCGCTGGCAAATTGTGAAAGTAAACAGGATTGAATGCATCTGAAAGCTGATGACAGTGGTCAAGTGTCAGGAACTAGATGCGAGAGTTAAGCATCTTTCATTTATTCATGTATGCAATGGTGGGATCATACTGTATCTTAGACTGCCTCCCTCCCACTAAAAAGTAAATTCAGTCTATAAAGCACTGGGCTACCAATGAGATTCCTGTGGAGTCCTTATGGAGTGAATAATCCGGACTAAGTTGTTACACAATCAATGTTCCTTTGAAATAAAGTATGAACAGGTACTTATCCGGTCCTAGGCTACTTCATCAAACTCAGTGCTCAGTCATTACAGGTTATGCCATGCTTCAAATCCTCAGGGTGATACTGTTGTGGTCACAACATCAGAGGTGGTCACGAAAGATCGCCTGACCGGTTTCACCAAACTCTCACGGCTGCTTCAGATGCTAAATCATAAAACGGTCTGCTGCCATGTGCCAGCCCTTGCCTTTAAATGGCTGCAGGTGCATGTCTATGCCCACTGCATCATGTTTCACATTGGACAGAGGCATCTAGCTGTGCACATCCAGACACTGATGCTGCAGATCGCATCACAAAAACCAAGTAATGTCCTTGGATGTCCACAAGATGGAGACAAATCCTAAAGGCAGATCCAAACAAACCAACACTGCCAAGATAAGACACAGGGCATCAAAACTGTTAAGTAGCTTAACCACTTCCCGCCCGGCCTATATCAGAATGACAGCCGGTCGGTGGTTCAGTTATCCTGACTGGGCGTCATATGACATCCAGCAGGATAACGTGGGGGTGCGCATTGCGGCGATCGGTGGTGTGGTGGGTCAGTCTGACACACCACTACATTGATCTCAGTAAAGAGTCTCCGGCGGAGGCTCTTTACCATGTGATCAGCCGTGTCCAATCACGGCTGATCACAATGTAAAGAGGAAGAGCCGTTGATCGGCTTTTCCTCACTCGCGTCCACAAATGGGCACTGACTGGCACATATTTACATGACAAAACAGGGATGCCCAGCAATGCCACCTATCAGTGCCCAATGCCACCGATCAGTGCCACCCATAAGTATGCATCAGTGCCACCCATAAGTGCCCATCAGTGCTGCATACCAGTGCCGCCTATCATCAGTGCCCGTCATTTAAGAAGAAAACTTAAACATTTTTTAAAAGAAACAAAGAAAAACTTGTTTTTTTGCTAAATTTTCAGTCTTTTATTTGTTGTGCAAAAAATAAAAATTGCAGAGGTGATCAAAGGCGGCACAGTGGTGTAGTGGTTAGCACTCTCGCTTAGCAGTAAGAAGGGTTGCTGGTTCGAATCCCGACCACGACACTACCTGCCTGGAGTTTGCATGTTCTCCCTGTGTCTGCGTGGGTTTCCTCCGGGTACTCCGGTTTCCTCCCACACTCCAAAGACATGCTGGTAGGTTAATTGGATCCTGTCTAAATTGACCCTAGTATGTATGAATGTGAGTTAGGGACATTAGATTGTAAGCTCCTTGAGGGTGTAGGGACTGATGTGAATGTATAATGTATATGTAAAGCGCTGCGTAAATTGATGGCGCTATATAAGTACCTGAAATAAATAAATAAATACAGTACCACCAAAATAAAGCTCTATTTGTGGAAACAAAATGATAAAAAATTTGTTTGGGTACAGTGTAGCATGACCGTGCAATTGTCATTCAAATTGCGACAGCACTGAAAGCTGAAAATTGGTCTGGGCAGGAAGGTGTCTAAGTGACTAGTATTGAAGTGGTTAATATCAATTGATTTGTATAAAAAAAATTACAAAATACCCCAATATGTACAGTGGGCTTTGAAGGGGGGGGGGGAAAGGGAGAGAAAAGGAAAAAGAGGGGGGGGAGGAGGATTGACTTTCCAAACATCACAGCTATTTGAGAAAAGGAACAAAACTCAGACTGTCATTCAATCCTGGGACCTTTGTGGCCATCTAGTTCCCAAATCCAGCGGGCTTCATGTTGAAGAACCCGCTGATCAAAGTTACCCTCCCTCTTGTCCTGTGGGATCACTTCCAACACCCAACATTTCAGGCAACTGGGGTCCCTATCATATTGTAAACATAAATGCCTCGCAAGTGGTGCTTTTAGATGTTAGGTCTCAATCTCATAAATATGTTCCTGAAACCGTTTGCGAACTGGCCTAATTATCTTACTCACATAAAATTAATTACATGAGCAGACAACTATGTATACCACCTCCATAGTGCCACAGTTAGCCCTTTGTCTACATTTAAGGAGCCTCCCAGTAGGTAGCTGTAGGGTGTCACCCTCTATCATATAGGGGAAAGATTCAAAACTTCCACGTGTACATGCCTACACATGCGGAATATTGAAGGGGTTTCCAAGAGACGTCACTGTGAACCAAAATGTCATTCAGTGATCGTGCCCTTTTGTATATCAATTTTGGGTCTCTAGAAATTAATTTGCTATTGGCGGCATCCTCCCTCAGGAGGTGCCAATGTTCAGAACAAATGCCCCTTATTTTATTAGTCTTCTGTGTGTATTGTATACTTAATCCTATGGGACTGGATTGCATATCCTGTTCCTCCTCACATTTAAAGAGAAGGGAATCCCTGTCACTACTTTTTGCCGGACTATAGGGCTTGTGTCAGCCACTTATTATAACCTCTCTATTGGAATCTTTCCCTTTGCCATTATTGACCATGCATTTTCGGTATATCTAATTAATAAAGACACTGTTGAATTTTTAAAAGTGGACTTTCCAAAGCGCCTATATTTTATGCACTTATCGAAGGTTCACAAGTCCATGGAGGATCCACCGGGTCATCCAATTATTTCAGGAGTGGGCTCACTCACTGAGCAGATTAGTGAATACATATACAGAATCCTACAGTCCTTTGTATGTAGCCAGTTATCCTATGTCAAAGACACCTCACACTTACTAACTTTATTGCATGATATAACAGTGCCGGAGAATATGTTCCTTGTGACATTGGAGGCTCTATATTCCTCATGACAGGAGGCTACGAGCCATCAACAAAATCTTGGACAGTAGACCATTGGGTAGGAGGGATCATAATAAATTTATTGTGGAATTATTGGATTTCCTACATAAAAACAACAAGTTCCAGTTCAACAGCATATGCAAATATTTACCTAGGTGATTGGGAGAATTGGCTATTTGATAGAGGGGGGGGGGGGGGGCGTCAGAGTGGTGCCTGTCCAGGTACATTGACGACGTCCTCCTGCTGTGGTTGGGTAGTGAGATAGAATTGCAGTCATTTGTGTCTTACACTTTACCTGTGAGTTTCACAGGGAGATGGTCACGTTCTTGGATTTGACATAATTAGTGGACAAAGAGAGATGTATCCAAACAAAATTGTTTAGGAAGCCCACTGCGGCCAGTCTATTACATGCAGAAAGATTCCATCTTAGAACATTGATAAAAAACATACCTGTTGGTCAATACCTCAGGGCCTGTTGTATTTGTACAAACGATCAGGACTTTGAGGAGGAAGCTCAAGTTTTAAGGGAAAGATTCCAGGTTATAAGTGGCTCACACAAACCTATAGTTGGTCAAAAAGACACTATCAGATTTTCTGCTGAGTTTTTCCTTCAGATTTACCAAAACCATATAATATGAGGTCAAACCTTAGGAGTTCCAGTGTGTATGCAATCAGTCAGGCCCTTGCATTACATGGTTTTGGTAAATCTGAAGGAAAAACTCAGCAGAAAATCTGATAGTGTGTATGGGGCTTAAGGAGGAACAGTATATGCAATCCAGTCCCATAAGATTGAGTATACAATACAGTACACACAAAAGACTAATAAAATAAGGGACATTTGTTCTGAGCATTGGCATCTCCAGAGGGAGGATGCTGCGGTTAGCAAATGAATTTCTAAAGACCCAAAATTGGTATACAGAAGGGCACGATCACTGAATGACATTTTGGTTCACAGTGACGTCTCTTGGAGACCCCATTCATATTCTGCACATGTAGGCATGACATGTTGTGGAAGTTCTAAATCTTGCCCCTATATGATAGAGGGTTACACCCTACAGCTACCTACTAGCAGGCTCCTTAACCTATTCAGCCCCGGACCATTTGGCTGGCCAAACACCAGAGCACTTTTTGCGATTCGGCACTGCGTCGCTTTAACTGACAATTGCACGGTCGTGCGACGTGGCTCCCAAACAAAGTCAACGTCCTTTTTTCCCCACAAATAGAGCTTTCTTTTGGTGGTACTTGATCACCTCTGCGGTTTTTATTTTTTGCGCTATAAACAAAAAAAGAGCGTACATTTTTTAAAAAATGCATTTTTTACTTTTTGCTATAAAATATATCCCCCAAAAATATATAAAAACACATTTTTCTCCTCAGTTTAGGCCGATACGTATTCTACATATTTTTGGTAAAAAAATAAAATAAAATCGCAATAAGCGTCTATTTTTTTTTTTTTTACTAGTAATGGTGGCGATCAGCAATTTTTATTGTGACTGCGACATTATGGCGGACACGTCGGACAATTTTGACACATTTTTGGGACCACTGGCATTAATACAGCGATCAGTGCGATTAAAAATGCATTGATTACTGTAAAAATGCCACTGGCAGTGAAGGGGTTAACACTAGGGGGCAGTGAAGGGGTTAATGTGTGTCCTAGGGAGTGTTCTAACTGAAGGGGATGTGGACTGTGCAGGGAAACTAACAGATCCTCTGTTCATACTCTGTATAAACAGAGGATCTGTCAGTTCTCCCCTCAGAGAACCGGAAACTGTGTGTTTACACACACAGATCCCGGTTCTCCGTGTGCACTGAGCGATCGCTGGAGCTCGGCGGTGATAGAGACCGCCGGGCACTTGCATCGGCACCCCCTAGTGGCCACATGGCGAAGTGATGTTACATAACGTCGTTTCACCCAGCCGTGCCATTCAGGTATGTGGTTAATTGTAGACAAAAGGGCCAACTGTGGCACTATGGGGGTAGTATACATAGTTACCTGCTCATGTAATTAAATTTATGTGGGTAAGAAAATTAGACCAGTTCACAAACAGTTTCAGGAACATTTATGAGACACCTACCATCTAAAAGCACCACTTGCGAGGCATGTATGTTTACAACATGATAAAGACCCCAGTTGCCTGAAATGTTGGGTGTTGGAAGTGATCTCGCAGGACAACAGGGGGGAGGGGTGTAACTGATCAGTGGGTTCTTCAACATGAAGCCCGCTGGATTTAGGAACTAGAGGCCACGAAGGCCCCAGGATTAAATGACAGTCTGAGTTTTGTTCCTTTTCTCAAATAGCTGTGATTTTTGGAGAGTCAATCCTCCTCCCCCTTTCCTTTTCTCCTTTTTTTTTTTCTCACAGCCCACTGTACATAATAGGGTATTTTGTAATTTTTTTTTTTTTATACAAATCAATTGATATTAAGCTACTTAATGGCTTTGTAGCCCTGTGTCTTATCTTGGCAGTGTTGGTTTGTTTGAATCTGCTTTTAGGATTTGTCTCCATCTTGTGGACAGCCAAGGGCATTACTTGATTTTTGTGATCTGATCTGCAGCATCAGTGTCTGGATGTGTACAGCTAGATGCCGCCGTCCAATGTGGAACATGATGCAGTGTGCAGAAAGACATGCACCAGCAGCCATTTAAAGCCAAAGGCTGGCACATGGCAGCAGACTGTTCTTTGATTTAGTCTCTAAAGCAGCCGTGAGAGTCCGGTGAAACCGGTCAGGCGATCTTTCGTGACCACCTCTGATGTTGTATCACCCTGAGGATTTAAAGCATGGCATAACCTGTAATGACTGACCACTGAGTTTAAAGAAGTACCCTAGGACCGGATAAGTACCTGTTCATACTTTATTTCAAAGAAACATGGATTGTGTAACAACTTACTTAGTCCGTATTATGCACTCCACAGGAATCTCATTGGCAGCCCAGTGCTTTATAGACTGTGAATCTACTTATAGTGTGAGGGATGGAATCTAGGATAGAGTGATCCCACCATTAAATATATGAAAGACACTTTACTCTCACATCTAGTTCCTGACACTTGAACCTCCACTAGACCACAATTATCAGCTTCCAGAACATTAAATCCAGTATTTGATTGCTTTCACCATTTGCCATCCATCTGTGTTCATTTGGAGTTGGGATTTTGGTGCTACATCCATGATTTCTGTGGATCATCTAATTCCTTACCTCACAGGATGATTTTGCCATTTACCAGGGTGTATAATACCATCTATGTTTTTTTTCCTCCAAGTAGCTTAGTGCTTAGAGGACATTATATAAAATGTATATAACACAATAACACTTATGGTTTTACAATACAACCGTAGAGGTGGTCACACACTTTTAGCAATGTATGCGTCTTGTCATATGTGTGCTTTTACATGTAGCTTTCCATAACTTTTTCATACCATTAAACATTTTGCCTTAATGAGATGTACGGTGGGCTGTGAGTTTTTTTTGTCAAATGTGGAGGTGGTTGAGCTAAATTGTAAGTGGACCTTTAACGAACCTTTAAATAAAGACGGCAAACAAACTTTTCTTTTATTACGATTGTCTTAAAACTTTATTTATAAAAAACATAATTCTTAGCATGAGATTGTTATGAAAAAAGTTGCAAGTATAGCATGATGAGACAAGGTTAGAGGAGTCCATTACACAACCACCTCCCTCCATTCCTCAATAAAGGCCACTGGTGATTCCAGAAAAAAAAATAGAGGCAAAAAAAAGAAGAAATCATTTGCAGCAAATATGAAACCAAATCACCCAGAAGGATTAAAAAAAATGGAAAAAAAGGTGATGCTGGAATAACTGCACCACAAGATGTCCTAAAAGACTGTTAGTGTTGTATATCAGCCACATTATATGTTAGTGTTCCTGTATTTACAGTCAGTCATTGTTATTATTGTGATATTCCAGTGTTATTGCATCCGCTGCAGCTGATGTCCAAAAATCCAGTAATTATCAGCTCAGTTTGCACTTCATCATTGATCTGCAGAGGACATTAGAGAGATGGGAATGAAGAATGGAAAAAGAGGCAATTGGGGCTAAAAGATTAAGAGTTCCTGGTCCAGTAGCTCCAATGAGATCAAGCACGAGTGTCACCCTGCAAAAAAAAAAAAACAAGATGAAGTGGGTCATTAATGAAAAAATATCTTCCAGTTAGTGTGCAAATAAATCATAATGCTATATAAATTGAAGTATGTATCCTATACAAGTGGTTTCAAGAACTGGTATGGCATGCTCAAAAGTGGCTTCATAATTTTCTCTTTATTCCTACATTTTATATTTTGGTCAATGACACAGAACAAGCATACGGCTAGCATTCATGTTTTTGCCCCTACAGGTTCCCTTAAAGGTACAGAATTCAATCAAGTAACTCAAAGCACTAGAGGTGCTCAGAAAATAATTAGCTTTGCATTATCATTCAAATGATAGTCATTAAAAAAAAAGCTGGTGGAAGGTTAAAAAAAAGCAGGCACCTAGAAATGTCCGCACACGCAGTACCTCCCATTCCCTTCTGCTGTGACCAAAAAACCAGGCTGTTATAAACAGACATGTAAAAATGTGCACTGTGTCAGAGAGAAGGCACAGTGCCAAGTGCCACACAGGAGAGCCCAGGGAAATAATAACCAAAAAAATGCATAAACAATTAATCAAATATAAATTTATTTAAAAAACAAACCAATTGATTAAAGGTATGCAGAAATTCTACACCTAACAAAATAAATAGAAAATGTTGTCTGGTGGTACTGTGGTGTACCTTTATTTAGATGGTTCCCTCTCCATCCTTTTGTTATATGCTTGCTTCTATAAGGTACTAGTGACCTTTTCATGGGAACCATTTTTGTTCGCATATTTATTCTCACCTTCCATCATCTTGGATGCCCACTTTGTTTTTTTTTTTTACAGTAGTTATGATACTGGAAGGTCCCAGCAAATGCAGGGACCCCTCACTTTTTATCATCACAGTTTTTCATGTTTGCTAGTATGTGGTTTCTCACCAACATCACCTAGTTAATGGGGTTTCTTTACTTCACTCATAGATTTATGTAAGCAATCATAGTTGGGTCTTTGTGAGCTTATTAGTGGGATCACCTGGCAATTAGCATCTGCCCTTCAAAGCTATCACTTTATATAGTCAGCATCAATTATTGGACATTTTTGCCATTATCACCTTTAAGATTTGATATTATGTATATTAACTCATATACTCATCTATTATTCACTTTTTTCGAATGGCACACAATATTCAGTTCTGAACATATATATATAGTTAGTAAGGTTGAATAAAGACACCAGTCCATCCCGAGTGAGTGTGGGTGCTTGTCTACAATTATCCCTATTTATTTAAAGGTACCCATATAGTGCCGTCAATTTACGCAGCGCTCCACACATACTTCGGTCCCTACCCTCAAGGAGCCCACAATCCAAAGGTCCCCAACTCATACTCATATACAGTCAGATCCATAAATATTGGGACATCGACACAATGCTAATGTTTTTAGCTCTATACACCACCACAATGGATTTGAAATGAAACGAACAAGATGTGCTTTAACTGCAGACTTTCAGCTTTAATTTGAGGGTATTTACATCCAAATCAGGTGAACGATGTAGAAATTACAACAGTTTGTATATGTGCCTCCCACTTTTTAAGGGACCAAAAGTAATGGGACAATTGGCTGCTCAGCTGTTCCATGGCTAGGTGTGTGTTATTCCCTCATTATCCCATTTACAAGGAGTAGATAAAAGGTCCAGAGTTCATTTCAAGTGTGCTATTTACATTTGGAATCTGTTGCTCTCAACTCTCAATATGAGATCCAAAGAGCGGTCACTATCAGTGAAGCAAGCCATCATTAGGATGAAAAAACAAAACAAACCCATAGAGAGATAGCAAAAACATTAGGTGCGGCCAAATCAACTGTTTGGAACATCCTTAAAAAGAGAGAATGCACCGGTGAGCTCAGCAACACCAAAAGACCCAGAAGACCACGGAAAACAACTGTGGTGGATGACCGAAGAATTCTTTCCCTGGTGAAGAAAACACCCTTCACAACAGTTGGCCAGATCAAGAACACTCTCCAGGAGGTAGGTATATGTGTGTCAAAGTCAACAATCAAGAGAAGACTTCACCAGAGTGAATACAGAGGGTTCACCACAAGATGTAAACTACTGGTGAGTCTCAAAAACAGGAAGGCCAGATTGGAGTTTGCCAAACAACATCAAAAAAGCCTTCACAGTTCTGGAACAACATCCTATGGACAGATGAGTCCAAGATCAACTTGTACCAGAGTGATGGGAAGAGAAGAGTATGGAGAAGGAAAGGAACTGCTCATGATCCAAAGCATACCACCTCCTCAGTGAAGCATGGTGGTGGTAGTGTCATGGCGTGGGCTGCCAATGGAACTGGTTCTCTTGTATTTATTGATGATGTGACTGCTGACAAAAGCAGCAGGATGAATTCTGAAGTGTTCTGGGCAATATTATCTGCTCATATTCAGCAAAATGCTTCAGAACTCATTGGATGGCGCTTCACAGTGCAGATGGACAATGACCCGAAGCATACTGCGAAAGCAACCAAAGAGTTTTTTAAGGGAAAGAAGTGGAATGTTATGCAATGGCCAAGTCAATCACCTGACCTGAATCCGATTGAGCATGCATTTCACTTGTTGAAGATAAAACTGAAGGGAAAATGCCCCAAGAACAAGCAGGAAATGAAGACAGTTACAGTAGAGGCCTGGCAGAGCATCACCAGGGATGAAACCCAGTGTCTGGTGATGTCTATGCGTTCCAGACTTCAGGCTGTAATTGACTGCAAAGGATTTGCAACCAAGTATTAAAAAGTGAAAGTGATGGATGATTGTTAATCTGTCCCATTACTTTTGGTCCCTTAAAAAGTGGGAGGCACATATACAAACTGTTGTAATTCCTACACCGTTCCCCTGATTTGGATGTAAATACCCTCAAATTAAAGCTGAAAGTCTGCAGTTAAATCACGTCTTGTTTGTTTTATTTCAAATCCATTGTGGTGGTGTATAGAGCCAAAAAGATTAGAATTGTGTCGATGTCCCAATATTTATGGACCTGACTGTACTAGGGCCAATTTTGGAGAGAAGCCAATTAACCTAACCAGCATGTCTTTCGAGTGTCGGAGAAAACCGGAGTACCCGGATGAAACCCACGCAGGCACAGGGAGAACATGCAAACTCCAGGCAGGTAGTGTCGTGGTTGGGATTCGAACCAGCAACCCTTTTTATTGCTAGACGAGAGTGCTACCCACTACACCACTGTGCCGCTATATATATTATATATACACACACGTTCACTACTTAAGGTGAATTTTTTTATTGATTTTTTTTTAGGATTTGGGTGTTCCTTTTTGTATCTGACACTCAATCCTGGGGGCTCACCCTGGGAGTGCTTGGCTTCCTCTCCCTGCGTATCCACAACTCCCAGTTAGAAAACAGTGAACCTGTGAGCTGTTTCATCCTGGCCTCTCCTTTTTTGCACACACCTGGAAGACATTTGATTTTAATAATCTGCTTGCCATACTATCATATCAAGGTGGAATTTGGCCAAAACTCTCACAACTGTAAGTCTAATATGTGAGGTGTGATGTATGGTGGACTTTGGGTTTTTGTTTTATATATTATTGGCACTTATGTGTATCCTTAGTCTCCAAATACTCTCTGTGCTTCTCCTGAGGAAGCAAGGTTTTGAACTCACGAAATGCGTTCATAATACCAGCACCGATTTTCCAGGCTAATGGCGGATATCAATACAGACTATATAGGTTCTATGCAAAAGTCTTGCACATGGTAATTGCTTTTCTGGTGTAAAACAATAGGAGCCCAAGTAGTATCCTTCCAGCCACTGTAGATGGCAAGTTCTCAATGAGGCCTAAGAGGCAGACTTTTGGAAACAGGATGATAGAGATTTGAGCAACTGCATTCATAACCCTGACAATATCTGTCCAGTAGCAGGCAATGTCAGAGCAAGTCTAAAATACATGGAAGATGTCTTTCATTGGATGATCAGATCTCCCACAGAGAGATCATAGGGTTAATCCTGTGGTGCCTAACGAGTAAAGTATGCTCTGTGAATTATTTGGAACTGGATACATTTATCTCTGATGGATACTAGTTGCCGAAATTATGAATCCCATAGGTCTGTCCAAACCTCATCAACCATATCTGGAACATGTTAACTGTTTTTTTTTTCCCCAGAGAGAGGACATGTTCAAAAGTGCAGCCATAAGGATTGGATTGTAAAGAGCTGAAGCTGGCTTCTCCAGATGATCAGAATGGAGCAGCAGTCCAAGATCAGAGCAGGCAATATTCAGAGGGTGTTGAGAAAATTGTTTACCGAAGGCATAGGAAATCCTGCAGATGTCTGAAATGATCATTGTTGCATCTTTTGTGCACTAATTTTTGTTTTATTTAATCCTGTATACTGCTAGATATGTGCTCTATAGTCCGACGGTGCAGTGTAATGGATGTGATTAAGAAATGTGATCATGGTGAAATGTCTATTCCAATACATGCTTTATATACCTAAAATAAATATATATATATATATATATATATATATATATATATATATATATATATATATATATATATATATATATATATATATATATATATATACACACATACATATATACTTCTACGCTTAATAAGCCTTAAGACATATTCAGATATTTTGCAAAGCTTATCCCTCCCTTGCTGCTGTGGAACTGAAGAGTTAAACAGAAGGACAGTTAACAGAAGAATCGCACCTCTTCTAAGAATACACTCAGAGTTAAGACCAACATTTCAAAAGAAGCAAGAAATGCTGCAAGAACAAGTTACTTCCCCATAACAGCACCCAGCTAAAGCCAATATTTTGTCACTATATGCATTTATATAATTGTGGCTGTTTTGTGGTTTGCATGCGCTAGTCTTATTGACGTATCTTAATCTTTAACGAAATTGTATAAAAGTCTGGAAAAGAGGAAATTAAAACAGAAAGTGACTTGACTCTGAACTAAGTCTCAGTGGGTTGTTTGAAGCATGCATGCTTATAGATATTCAATCTGATCAGGTGTAGATATAATAATCAGACTTTTGTTCTGATCCAAAACAGCAGGGGAATGTACCTTAAACAAAAGCTACAAGTTGATTGCAGTGAATAAATGATTTGCTGTGGGGAATGCCTGAAGTAGATTGTAAGCCCTTAAGGAGCAGGGCCTCTGATTCCTACTGTGGTAAAGTGTATTGTATTTGTACTGTCTACCCTCGAGTTGTAAAGCGCTGCATAAACTGTTGGCGCTATATAAATACTGTATAATAATAATAAATAAAAAAAAAAAAAAAGAAGGAAGAGATCCCCCAACCACAGGCTTATGTGGTGGAGTCCCAGAAAAAACTGAAAACCAGAAATGGTTTACAAAATAGGCAAAAAAAACCAAATTGTCCAAAAAGAAAAAATAACTAGTGTTAGAAATATAGCAGAACTCCAAAGGGAGGGAGTGTGTTGAATTTGACAGGTATTGTAGATAATTCCATGACCACGTTGTCAAGGGCTTGATGCATTTACAGGTACAGTGGATATAAAAAGTCTACACACCCGTTAAAATGTCAGTTTTTTTTTATATAAATGTGATCTATAAATTGTACAACTCAGTTGAACAACAAATTGAAATCTTTTAGGTGGAGGGAAGTAAAAATAAAAAAATTAAATATGGTTGTACAAGTGTGCACACCCTTAAACTAACACTTTGATAAAGCACCTTGTGATTTCATTACAGCACTCAGTCTTTTTGGGTAGGAGTTATTAGCACAGCACATCTTGACTCAATATTTGCCCACTCTTTGAAAAAAACACTCCAAATCTCTCGGATTGCAAGGGCATCACCTGTGCACTCTTCAGATCACCCCACAGATTGGCCGGGCCATTCCAAAACTTTAATCTTCTAGTGAAGCCATTCCTTTGTGGATTTGGATGCATGCTTTGGGTCGTTGTCATGCTAAAAGATGAAGTTCACTTCATGTTCAGCTTTCTAGCAGAAGCCTGAAGGTTTGGTGCCAATATTGACTGGTATTTGGAACTGTTCATAATTCCCTCTACCTTGACTAAGGCCCCTGCTCCAGATGAAGAAAAACAGCCACAAAGCATTATGCTGCCACCAGCATTCTTTTAGTGATGTGCAGTGTTTTTGCACTAAACTTATCTTTTGGAATTATGGCCAAAAAGTTCAACCTTGGTTTCATCAGACCATAACACATTTTCCCACATGCTTTTGGGAGGCTTGGATGTTTTTCTTTGTAAGAAAAGGCTTTTCTCTTGCCACTGTACCCCATTAGCCCAGACATATGACGAATACAATATGGGAGATTGTTGTCACACGTACCACACAGCCAGTACTTGCCAGATATTTCTGCAACTCCTTTAATGTTGCTGTAGGCTTCTTAGCTGCCTCCCTGACCAGTTTTCTTCTTCTTGTCAATTTTGGAGGGATGTCCAGTTCTAGGTAATGTCACTGTGCCATATTTTCTCCACTTGATGATGACGGTCTTCTCTGTGTTCCATGGTATATCTAATGCCTTGGGAAATTCTTTTGTACCCTTCTCCTGACTCATACCTTTTACCAATGAGATCCCTGTGATGCTCTGGAAGCTCTCTGCAGACCATGGCTTTTGCTGTAGGATGGGACTAGGAACATGTCAGGAAAGACCTACTAGAATAGCTGAACTTCATTTGGGATTAATAAGAGGCACTTGTGTGTGCTGACTCCTATTTAACATGAATTTGACTGTGATTGCTTAATTCTACATCCCCAGTTATAAGAGGGTGTGCACACTTATTTATTCTTACCCCCCCCCCCTAAAAGATTTCAGTTTGTTTTTCAATTGAGTTGTAGTGTATAGGTCACATTAAAGGTGGAAAAAGTTTTTTACATCACAGAAACCTGACGTTTTAACAGGGGTGTGTAGACTTAATATCCACTGTAAGATCCCTGAGTGCTGCTAAAATTTTGACAGGTTGATGTCTGCAAGGAGAGAGCTGCAATTACACATGGCAGATGTTACTAGGATGAATCTGTAATTTCAGTCAGCAGCAACATGTCACCATCTCTGTAAATGAGCAGCATGCAAAGAAGAAATGGCCGTGGTGGTGCCTCCGGCATGGGAGTGGGGGGGGTGCAGTGTACCCACTCATCCATGAACATGGGTGGCAGATTCTGGGAGCCCAGGTTAGTTAAAAAGGTTTCCCCAAATTTGGCTGGCCTGGGCTCTCTTTCTGGTAGCCTCAACAATTTCAGGTTCTTGGGGTGAATTGATTTTTTCTGGAGGTCCTTTACTTGCCTCTCTACAGCATGCAGCTTGAGGGAATCTGATCGAATGGTGTCCTGTACCTGGGAGATCCACTCCTCTGCCCCCCATCAGGCGCAAACAGAATTTATGTAGTTAGTTGCAGATAAGACTAATGTCTGCAGACAAAGTAAATTTTATCAGCAAGTCTCCTTGCAGGCTCTCCTTGCCACACTGGAGGGCTAGTCCTTCCCCATGACTGCTGAGGAGATCTGAGTGCTCACGAACATGGTAGTTGCAAGAAACCACGTCAAAGATGGTCACTGCAGGATGTGTACAGGGGACACTGAAGTGCATGTGGAGCACAAATTGTCAGACAACATATAGAGAGCTAGTAGATAGTAAAATCCAGAACACCACAGTAAGCTTGGAGCTCTAATTCAGTAATTTAGCTATGAATCACTTCCTATCCACATGCCTGAGGGTTAAAGACTTTAACGCAGTTGTTCAAAACCCCTGAAAGCTTTTCCGATACTCTGCAAAAATGATGCTCCACACACCACTCTTCTAAAAGCTGAAGCAAAATTATAAAGACAAATAAGAAAAAGTGATGAATCGGAAGTGTGCGATTAGGCACTAATGTGAACATATACTATGTAAAGCACACCGTAAAAGCGCAAGCACTATATAGATGCCTGCAATAAATAATTGAAAAAGGTCCCTAGATATCTTAACTGCAGATATAACTGTACTTGCACGATTAAAGAATGGGGAAAAAAAAAAGTACCTGGAAAAAGCAAATAAAGGAATATAATAAAGCCACTATTAAGTTGGAACAAAACAGTCAGTAACCACTGGAGGCTCAATTTACTAAACCAAAATTAGCACAGCAACATTAGCACTAATAGAAAAGCATGCGTTTTTATTTCCCCAAAAATGGGATTTCTTCGTCATACTTACCTGTAAAATCCTTTTCTTGGAGTACATCACGGGACACAGAGCAACCATAATGACAACAATAAGGGTTATACGCCACCTACTGGTGGATGGACACTGGCAGATAGTCAAACAGGAAGTCCACCCCTATATAACCCCTCCTACACAAGAAGGACCTCAGTTTTGTAGCAAAGCAATGACTATCCCAAAAAAGGTGGGAGGAAATTCTGTGCAATGTACTCCAAGAAAAGGATTTTACAGGTAAGTATGATGAAAAAATCCTATTTTCTTTATCGTACATCACAGGACACAGAGCAACCATAATAATGACTATATGGGATGTCCTAAAGCAATGCACTTGAGGGGAGGGAGACAATCACAGAAACTGCCACCTGAGGACTCCTTCTGCCTCCCAGAGCATACTGTGGCCAAAGCAGTATCCTCTGTGGCTTTGATATCAATCTGGTAAAATTCTGTGAATGTATGAACAAAAGACCATGTAATGGCCTTAAATCCTGAGCCGCCGACACCGGATGGCCCAAGATGCCCCCACACACCTGGTAGCGAGTGCTTTTACCAAAAAAAAAAAGGGGTGGGGAACCTTGCCCTTTCAAGCCATAGGCTTGAATAATTAACCACTTGACGACCGCCTCACGCCGATGTACGTCGGCAAGGTGGCACGGACAGGCAGAATCATGTACATATACGAGGCGGTCGGCTATTGTACAGCGGCGATCGGAGATGAGGGGGAGACCATCCATTCGTGCCCCCCCCCCTCGCGATCGCCACCGGCCAATAGAATCATTCCTCTGCTGCTGTATGCTAAACAGCAGCAAAGGAAATGATGTCATCTCTCCTCGGCTCGGTATTTTCCGTTCCGGCGCCGAGGAGAGAAGACTGCAATGTGAGTGCACAAACACTACACACACACACACAGTAGAACATGCCAGGCACACAAAAACCCCCCTTTACCCCCCGATCACCCCTCCCCCCCGCCCTGTCACACTGACACCAAGCAGTTTTTTTTTTTTCTTTTTCTGATTACTGCATGGTGTCAGTTTGTGACAGTTACTGTGTTAGGGCAGTTACTATTAGCCCCCTTTAGGTCTAGGGTACCCCCCTAACCCCCCCAATAAAGTTTTAACCCCTTGATCACCCCCTGTCACCAGTGTCGCTAAGCGATCATTTTTCTGATCTCTGTATTAGTGTCACTGGTGACGCTAGTTAGGGAGGTAAATATTTAGGTTCGCTGTCAGCGTTTTATAGCGACAGGGACCCCCATATACTACCTAATAAATGTTTCAACCCCTTGATTGCCCCCTAGTTAACCCTTTCACCACTGATCACCGTATAACTGTTACGGGTGACGCTGGTTAGTTCGTTTATTTTTTATAGTGTCAGGGCACCCGGCATTTATTACCGAATAAAGGTTTAGCCCCCTGATCGCCTGGCGGTGATATGCGCCGCCCCAGGCAGCATCAGATTAGCGCCAGTACTGCTAACACCCACGCATGCAGCATACGCCTCCCTTAGTGGTATAGTATCTGAACGGATCAATATCTGATCCGATCAGATCTAGACTAGCGTCCCCAGCAGTTTAGGGTTCCCAAAAACGCAGTGTTAGCGGGATCAGCCCAGATACCTGCTAGCACCTGCGTTTTGCCCCTCCGCCCGGCCCTGCCCAGCCAAGTGCAGTATCGATCGATCACTGTCACTTACAAAACACTAAACACATAACTGCAGCATTCGCAGAGTCAGGCCTGATCCCTGCGATCGCTAACAGTTTTTTTGGTAGCGTTTTGGTGAACTGGCAAGCGCCAGCGGCCTAGTACACCCCGGTCGTAGTCAAACCAGCACTGCAGTAACACTTGGTGACGTGGCGACTCCCATAAGTGCAGTTCAAGCTGGTGAGGTGGCAAGCACAAGTAGTGTCCCGATGCCACCAAGAAGAAGACAAAGACAAACAGGCCCGTCGTGCCCATAATGCCCTTCCTGCTGCATTCGCCAATCCTAATTGGGAACCCACCACTTCTGCAGCGCCCGTACTTCCCCCATTCACATCCCTAACCAAATGCAGTCGGCTGCATGAGAGGCATTTTCTTTATGTCCTCCCGAGTACCCCTACCCAACGAACCCCCCCAAAAAAGATGTTGTGTCTGCAGCAAGCGTGGATATAGGCGTGACACCCGCTATTATTGTCCCTCCTGTCCTGACAATCCTGGTTTTTGCATTGGTGAACGCTACCATTCACTAGTTGAGTATTAGCGTAGGGTACAGCAATGCACAGACTAGGCACACTTTCACAGGGTCTCCCATAATGCCATCGCATTTTGAGAGACCCGAACCTGGAACCGGTTACAGTTATAAAAGCTAGTTACAAAAAAAGTGTAAAAAAAAAAAAAATACATAAAATAAAAAAAAAATCGTTGTTTTATTGTTCTCTCTCTCTCTATTCTCTCTCTCTATTGTTCTGCTCTTTTTTACTGTATTCTATTCTGCAATGTTTTATTGTTATTATGTTTTATTATGTTTGCAATTTTTTATACTTTACCGTTTACTGTGTTTTATTGTTAACCATTTTTTTGTCTTCAGGTTCACGACTGAGTGGTTATACCAGAATTATGCCTGAAGGTTTAGGTATCATCTTGGTATCATTCTTTTCAGCCAGCGGTCGGCTTTAATGTAAAAGCAATCCTAGCGGCTAATTAGCCTCTAGACTGCTTTTACAAGCCGTGGGAGGGCGCCACCCGTCTTCCGTGTTTTTCTCTGGCTCTCCTGTCTCAACAGGGAACCTGAGAATGCAGCCGGTGATTCAGCCAGCTGACCATAGAGCTGATCAGAGACCAGAGTGGCTCCAAACATCTCTATGGCCTAAGAAACCGGAAGCTATGAGCATTTCATGACTTAGATTTCGCCGGATGTAAACAGCGCCATTGGGAAAGCATTTTATCACACCGATCTTGGTGTGGTCAGATGCTTTAAGGGCAGAGGAGAGATCTAGGGTCTAATAGACCCCAATTTAAAAAAAAAAAAAAAAAAAAAAAAAAAAAAAAAAAAAAAAAAGAGTACCTGTCACTACCTATTGCTATCATAGGGGATATTTACATTCCCTGAGATAACAATAAAAATGATTTAAAAAAAAAATGAAAGGAACAGTTTAAAAATAAGATAAAAAAGCAAAAAAATAATAATAAAAAAAAAGAAAAAAAAAAAAAGCACCCCTGTCGCCCCCTGCTCTCGCGCTAAGGCGAACGCAAGCTGCGGTCTGTCGTCAAACGTAAACAGCAATTGTACCATGCATGTGAGGTATCACCGTGAAGGTCAGATCGAGGGCAGTAATTTTAGCAGTAGACCTCCTCTGTAAATCTAAAGTGGTAACCTGTGAAAGCTTTTAAAGGCTTTTAAAAATGTATTTATTTTGTTGCCACTGCACGTTTGTGCGCAATTGTAAAGCATGTCATGTTTGGTATCCATGTACTCGGCCTAAGATCATCTTTTTTATTTCATCAAACATTTGGGCAATATAGTGTGTTTTAGTGCATTAAAATTTAAAAAAGTGGGGGGCGTGGCCGGATGTGAGCGAGGCAGCTAGCTTTTCTTCAGAGCTCCGTCCATCCTGATCACAATCCGCTATATTGGAGCATTTCGATCCGTTCTAAAACAGAACTGGCACCTGGGGGAAGGTGAGAGGATCACAGAGATGCCTTCCGCGGCCTCTAAAATGCAGCAGAAGGGCCATACAGAGCAGCGCCAGACTCGCTCCGCTAAGGGGACGGACAGAGGCTCCGCCCCAGCCATCTTGTCTTCCCGGAAGCCTGAACAGCGCGCCCAGCACACAACCAAGATGGCACAGGCAGAGGACGCAGAGGAGCTGCTGGCTGATGCAGAGGGGGTTGAGGAGCAGGCTGTGGTGGTGGATGCGGAGGCGATCACAAGACCGATCCTGGAAGCCATCAGCGCTAGTAAGTCAGAATTAATGGGGAGAATTGACCACTTATCTTCTGAATGCACATTGATTAGACATGATCTTGACAAAATTAGAGGTCGCCTGACCACAGTGGAGGACAGGGTTTCCGGGGGGAAGAAGACACATCCCACACTCAGAGCAACCAGCTTGCTGAACTCCGCGGCCTGGTAAACTCCCTGCAACACAGAGCAGATGACGCTGAGGACCGCCAAAGAAGAAACAATGTAAGGGTGGTTGGCCTGCCAGAGGGAGCAGAAGGGGACAGGCCAGCGCTATTTGCTGAAGAGTTCTTCGCAAAGCTCCTCTCGCTGGAAGATTTACCCCCCACTTATATAGTGGAAAGAGCGCACAGGGTCCCCACTGGAAAAAGACCACCAGGAGCCTTCCCAAGACCCTTTCTGGTGAGATTCCTAAACTATAGAGATAGGGACATGATCCTGACGCAATCCAGGAAGGCCAAAGAATTAAAATTTGAAAATGCCAAGATAATGCTGTTCATAGACTTTTCTGCAGCCACGCAACAACAGTGTCGTTCCTTTAATGATGTACGCAAACATTTACGGGAGAAGGAGGTGCAATACAGCATGCTATATCCCAGCAGGCTCAGGATACAGTACAAAGGCAATGTGAGATTCTTTGATAATCCCGCTGAAGCATCTGAATGGATGGACAAAGAACTCTCCTAAAATCAGTGATTAGAAAGAATGATACCTGGGTGGACAGATGCAGTTTAACCTCTTTAAAGGCACCACTGTTTGAAAGCAAGGTTGTTATTTGCTAAAAATCATTCCCGCTGTTGGAGATGGAAGTATGCCAATTGGTCATGTGTCGGATCCAGCGCCAGGAAGATACGTCATGAAGCTAAAAAAATGGAGAACTTATGACCACTCCTGGAATTAACATCGCAACCAGAAGGAGTTAACATATGACTACAGGGCCTGGGAGTTAGGAAATATCCCGGTTTCAGCCTCCAGAATTTTAGAGCAGTTTGGCAGAAGTTATGACAACCTTTCTGAAGGTCTCCGCCTCAAGTGGTGTTGACACTTATTAAGCTGATTTTCATTCTTATTCTTTTTTTCGAATCTATTTCTTTATTTTTTTCTTTTTGTTCCTGTTTGCCCTTTGGGTGGGAAGTATTTCACCAACAAAGGGGTGGGGTGGTCCTCCTTAAGGGTGTCTAATGGAGATCACTCCAATCATACCCGCCCTCAAATCCCAATAGCGAGCGGAGGGCCCTTGTAGGGACTCTCATTTAAGTCCCCTAATTCCTCTAAAGTTTACAGGCTCCAAAGAATATGTTGCCCGGAGCGTTTTGAAGGAAGAAGAGTACAGTAGAAGAGCTGTCAGACTTTCGTCGTATGCGGCAGATGCCCACGTTATTTTTTGTTTTTTGGGATAAAGCTACACGCCAGACTTCTTTATGTTCGGTTGGGGTTGCTCACTGGTATAATAGCAGGGGGGGGAGGGTATAGCAAACTTGTCACGGCTCAGATTGATAAAAGTGGAATAGATTACATAACTAGTTGGTGTTTAATGCAAAGGAGGGAGAAGTTTTCTTTAAAATGTGGTAACAAATTTTATTATCATTCCAATGACAGGGACGGATAATTTGCATATAGTGTCTTGGAACGTTAGAGGCCTAAACAATAAGTTTAAGAGGGCTTTGGTGTTCCAATACCTAAGGCAATCAAAACCGCACATTGTATTTTTACAGGAGACACACTTGGATGGTGGCAAGGTGATGTCTCTCCGCAAACCATGGATACAAAAAGCTTTCCACTCCACCTACTCCACTTTTGCTAGAGGAGTGTCGGTACTGGTTAGCAAGGCAATTCCGTGTAACGTACACCAAATTATAACAGACCCTAATGGCCGCTATGTGGCAATGGTAATGGATGTGTATTATAGTAGGATACTACTGGTAAATGTTTACATTCCTCCTCCTTTCCAGATCCAGATGCTATATGACATGTTGACCCGATTGGCCCAGTTTCTGCATCTCCCTCTGCTCCTGATGGGAGACTTCAATGCGGTACTAGATGCTGCATTGGACTCGTCCAATCCGGGCAGGGTGAGTTCGGCGGACCTGTGTGGATGGGCCTCTGCGGCGGGCCTAATAGAATTATGGAGATGGAAACATCCGACGGATAGATGTTATTCTCACCTGTCGTTGACACATGGGTCGGCAGCGAGAATCGATCTAGCCTTTGGTAATAACAAAATCTTACAATATGTGGGTAATATTGAATATCTGGCCGGAGGCCTTTCTGATCATAATCCTCTCTCTCTTGCTCTGTCCCTACCATCCGGGGCAGGGGGGGAGGATGGCGCCTCTCGGCCGTCTGGTTGCAAAACGAGCAGGTGGCAACCCAGATAGAGGAAGTTACTAAGTCATACTGGGTGGTTAATTCAGAGTCTGCTGAACCAACAACGGTGTGGGATGCTTTCAAAGCAGTAACTAGGGGGGAATGCATATCAGCTATAAAAACTGCAAGAGTAAAATGAGAATGAGGAAATGGAAACTTTAAAACAGGGTGAGAGGGATTGTGCTGAGGTTCATGCTAGGACTAACAATGGGTCCTCCTATGAAGCTCTGCTAGAGGCGAGATGGCGATTATCTCTACATGTGAAGGGTTTAACTAGCTCAGACTTGACAAGGGCAGCACATAGGGTGTTTGCAGAGGGGGGCAAGAATGGCAAGCTCCTGGCTATGCTAGTGGCAGACCAATCACCCATTGCTCATATACCGGTCATTAAAAACAAGCAGGGTGTTTTGGTCAATGAACCAACCGCCATAATGCAGGAGTTTATTGATGACTTCTCCTCCCTATACTCACCAATCCCTAACTATAACGCTGAAGAGATGCACGCGCTATTAGAGGGGCTACCTATCCCGAGATTATCAGATAGTGATTGTCAATTATTAGAGGCAAACATAACAATTAAAGAAATACAGGCAGCAATATTTGCTTTCCCGCCTAACAAGGCTCCGGGGCCGGATGGGTTCCCTATAGATTTTTACAAGGATAACGTAGAACAGTTGGCGTCCAGACTTAATTGGCTACTGGAGTATTGTCACAAAAATTCTTCCCTTCCTAACTCTATGCTAGAGGCATATATGATCCTGTTGCTGAAGCCAGGGAAAGACCCTACGGACTGTGCCTCTTACAAGCCAATAGCACTTTTAAACACAGACTTCTTGCGACAAGACTAGCGACGGTAATCCCGGCCATAGTAAATATCGACCAAACGGGATTTATGCCAGGTAAATCGACAGACACAAACTTGAAAAGACTATTTACTCACTTGCAGCTACCGCCCTCAGACTCGGAAACAAGGATTGTAGTATCCATAGACATAGAAAAAGCATTTGACTCGGTCGATTGGAACTTCATGTTTAGGGTGCTGGAAGTTACGGGATTTGGTCTGAATTTCAGGAAATGGATTTATATGCTTTACAAGAATCCAAAAGGTAGCTATAAGACTTGGATCTACAGTTTCTACATTCTTTGAGGTGGGTAGAGGTACTAGACAAGGGTGTCCACTATCCCCATTTCTGTTTGCCCTGGTAATGGAACCCGTGGCTATTGCCCTGAGATCCTCGAGTAGTGTAGAGGCGGTTAGAGTAGGAACAATTCACGAAACGTTGGCCTTATATGCCGACGACATGCTTCTGTTTCTGAATGACCCTGTCAATTCCTTAAAAGCGGTCTTAGAAATTCTAAAAAAATTCGCCCTCTTTTCAGGGCTCAAGGTAAACTGGAGTAAGTCATCCATATTGCCCATAGACGTCAAAGCAAAAGATGAGGCGGACCCAAATCTTCAACTGCAATGGGTGGATACACTCAAATATCTCGGGGTAAAAATAACAGCGAAAGTACAGGATTACTTCAATCTAAATTTGCTCCCACTGCTAACCCTAATTAAGCAAAAATTTCAGGGCTGGGCTAAAATACCCCTTTCCTTGATAGGCAGAATATGCCTTATAAAAATGAAAATCTTACCGGTAATCCTGTATTTTCTCAGACACGCCCCGGTTTGGATACCAAAGGCGTACTTCAAGCGCATATATAGTTTGATAGTTTCATTTCTGTGGACACCTAAGCTTCCCCGGGTGGGTCTCAAGGTTCTCCAGGAGCCAAGTGCACAGGGAGGACTAGCGTTACCGGACTGGCATAAGTACTATCTGGCAGGACAAATGGTGTTTGCCCGCAGATGGCTACTGTCTGACGATGGGGACGCGGCTACGGTTTTAGAGGCGGCTCATCTTGGGTCATACGAAAGCCTACGACTGGACTTATTTAGGGGCACAAAAACAGACCTACCACTTACAGAGACAATGATAGCCACAATTAGAGCTTGGGGATTGGCGGTAAAATTAGCATCTCCTAGTTACCTAGGTATCTCCCCGTCCTCACCATTATGGATGAATCCTTTACTACCACAATTTTACAGTTTGCCGGACCCAATGATATGGGCAGTAAAAGGCATAAAAACACTCAAGGACATCACATCATTTGGTGAACTTGACATTTTCACAGCTCAAGGCCAGACATGACCTGCCGAATTCTTACCTCTTCCGATTCCTCCAAATCAGGCATGCATTCCAAAAACAATTCGGGGAGCTGAAGGTGGAGTCCCTGCCTTCGGCTCTTGAATCTCTGTTGACAGCGGAGGATTTACCTAAAATTCTCTCAGTAACATACAAAGAATTTTTCAAAACTACTCCTAAGGCAGTTCTTAAATGTAGAACTAATTGGGAGACAGAGGTTCCAGAACTACAGGGGGAGGAATGGGATGATTTATGGACACAACCTTTTAACTACTTAGTTTCAGCAAGAGATAGATTGATACAATTTAAGTTTTTACATAGAAGTTATTATACCCCGGCCAGGCTTGCAAAAATGCACGGAGGAGACACAGCAAACTGTTGTATGGGGTAGGCTTAGACTGTACCTGTTAGGATTTAGACATGTTAGGCCCTGCGAGGCCAAAGTTTACTGGGAGGGTGTCACGTTGACCCACCCAGTTGTACACTACTCTATTGAAAAAACTCAATAAAAAGAAGTTTAAAAAAAAAAAAAAATTTTTTTAAAAGTGTGTTTTTTCCCCAAAAAATGCGTTTGAAAAATCGCTGCGCAAATACTGTGTGAAAAAAAAAATGAAACACCCACCATTTTAATCTGTAGGGCATTTGCTTTAAAAAAATATATGTTTGGGGGTTCAAAGTAATTTTCTTGCAAAAAAAAAAAAAAAAAAAAATTTTCATGTAAACAAAAAGTGTCAGAAGGGGGTTTGTCTTCAAATGGTTAGAAGAGTGGGTGATGTGTGACATAAGCTTCTAAATGTTGTGCATAAAATGCCAGGACAGTTCAAACCCCCCCCCCCAAATGACCTCATTTTGGAAAGTAGACACCCCAAGCTATTTGCTGAGAGTCATGTCGAGTCCATGGAATATTTTATATTGTGAGAGAAGAGAAGCAGCTAAATGTATTTTGGGGTGCAATTCCACATATGCCCATGGCCTGTGTGAGCAATATATCATTTAGTGACAACTTTGTGCAAAAAAAAAAAAAAAAATGTCACTTTCCCGCAACTTGTGTCAAAATATAAAATATTCCATGGACTCAACATGCCTCTCAGCAAATAACTTGGGGTGTCTACTTTCCAAAATAGGGTCATTTGGGGGGGTTTTGTGCCATCTGGGCAATTTATGGCCTTCAAAACTGTGATAGGTAGTGAGGAGTGAAATCAAAAATTTACACCCTTAGAAATCCTGAAGGCGGTGATTGGTTTTCTGGGCCCCGTACGCGGCTAGGCTCCCAAAAAGTCCCACACATGTGGTATCCCCATACTCAGGAGAAGCAGCTAAATGTATTTTGGGGTACAATTCCACATATGCCCATGGCCTGTGTGAGCAATATATCATTTAGTGACAACTTTTTGTAAATTTTTTTTTTTTTGTCATTATTCAATCACTTGGGACAAAAAAATAAATATTCAACATGCCTCTCAGCAATTTCCTTGGGGTGTCTACTTTCCAAAATGGGGTCAATTGGGGGGGGGGGTTTGTACTGCCCTGCCATTTTAGCACCTCAAGAAATGACATAGGCAGTCAAACTAAAAGCTGTGTAAATTCCAGAAAATGTACCCTAGTTTGTAGACGCTATAACTTTTGCGCAAACCAATAAATATATACGCTTATTGACATTTTTTTTTACCAAAGACAGAATACATTTTGGCCTAAATGTATGACTAAAATTGAGTTTATTGGATTTTTTTTTATAACAAAAAGTAGAAAATATCATTTTTTTTTCAAAATTTTCGGTCTTTTTCCGTTTATAGCGCAAAAAATAAAAACCGCAGAGGTGATCAATTACCATCAAAAGAAAGCTCTATTTGTGGGAAGAAAAGGACGCAAATTTCGTTTGGGTACAGCATTGCATGACCGCGCAATTAGCAGTTAAAGCAACGCAGTGCCAAATTGGAAAAAGTCCTCTGGTCCTTAGGCTGCATAATGGTCCGGGGCTAAAGTGGTTAACTGGCAAATCCAAATGAAAATAGTTAACTTGGATGCCTCCTGCCCATCCTGGGCTCTACTGGCAGCACAAACCAGGATTCCTGTCCTGTACCAACAAATCAAGTAATTCTGACCACCAGAACTATCTCCAGAGTATGCAGTGATCTAACTCCTGCCAACTGAGGATCAGAAAGAAAAACAAGACAATGTCTTGATTCAAGTGAAAACTAGACACCCCTCTAGGCAAAAAAAAAAAATGTATGAGGATCCAACTTCACCTTAACATGATGCGAGACCAAAAACGGCTCCTTGCATGAAAGGGCCGCAAACTCTAACACTCCACGTAGTGAAGTAATAGCTATCAAATATACCACCTTCTGAGATAAGGGACTAACAGAAGCTCCCAATTGGTTAAAAAAGTGGGCTCTGCAAGGACAGTCAAGATCAAATTCAAGTCCCAAGGACACAAGAATGTCCTGACAGGCGAGACTGTCTACGTTACACGCTGTATGAATCAAGGAGCGAGAAACAACAGCCCCTGTAAATGTATAGGGACGAACCCTGAACGGTACTTAAGGCCAATCTCCTTTCCCCTACTGATTGGAGAAAGAAAAGAATCTCCCACTTGCATATTTCTGCGGGTGCCACTTCCTGGCTTCACCCCAGGCAAAAAATATTTTCAAGTCCTGTAATTGAAGTTCCCTGAAGCTGGCTTCCAGGGGCTCAACAGTGTTGAGATACAGGACTCAAGACCATTAGGTCCCGCTGGACTGGGAGTGTTCAAGAAGCGACCCCCGCAAGACTGTCGGTGTACCAAGCCCTCCTGGGCTAATTTGGCTAACACTATTATCAGTGTTACCACCTGCCGGATCCTTCACAAAAGATGCAGGAGAAGTCGAAACAGAAGGAAGCGCCAAATAAGGGAGAACTGGTCCCTAAGGTGTTACCAGTGCATCTACCCCCCTATTGCCAGTGGGACCCTCGTCCCGGACACAACCTGTCCCAACTTGTTGTAGAACTTGTAATCTAGTAGATTCACCTGAAGAGTTTCTCTTGCCACTATTCTATACCTGAAATATGCACAGATGATAGAGACAGTCCTTGTGCTGTCCCAGACAGAATGTGGTTCACCTTCCTGTGCCGCATAACTCCTGGTGCCGCCCTGATGGTTGATATACTGTATATGCCCCCTGCAGAGGTTTTCCTGGATAGAACCTACAACTGGTTTGTACCATAATCCAGACCAAGGCGTACTGGCCAAAAGCTCCAAGATATTTATGGGCAGTATACTTTCCTGTGGAGACCAAATCCACTGAACTGTAGCCACCCGCAAACCAAATGGAGAAACTGGCATTAGTGGTTATCTTCCAATACCTGAAAGGAGGAATTCAACCTTTCTAGATTCCGAACCATCAACAACCAATCTTTAGTTATGCAACATCCCGGGAACAAAGCCCTCTGGCAATCCAATGCCTGGATCTTTAAGTTCGAGACAGAGAGAATGATCCTCTCCAAGACCTGGAGTAGGACTGTTCATAAGGAATGTGCTTCGACCTAGATACGGCTTCCTACTGCAAAATGTATCGAAGAAAAGTCTGGACCAACTGCTTCCTGAGGAAAGGTTATTGAGGTATACTGAGATTGACACCCCCTGCGTCTTTAGCAAGTACAGCACCGGAGCTAGGAGCTTTGTGAACCTCAGAAGCTGTGGCCAGCCTGAAGGATGGTCACAAAAAAGAAAACAGACGACTTTCCACTGCAATTACAGAAATCTTTGATGAGGCTGGAAACACAGCACATAAAGCTGTGTGTTTCCTGATGATTATGGGTCGCGCTACTCTTGCAGAGGAGGTCATCACTTAACAGACCGAGCCTATCTGAAACAGAAGGATGCCCAGCAGATTGAGATCTAAAGATATACCTCATGTTCCTATTCAGTTTTGTTAATTTTTTTTACAATAATGAGCACATAACTTTTACTCCAAGACCCAACGCAAGGCAAGGACTGACTCGACTAGGGAAGGAGCAACCACCTCAGAGACTGCTCTAAAATCTTATGGTCTGAGATGCTCTCAAACACAGCAACCTCAGATGCCTCCCTCACTTAGGAGGGAAACCTGGGCATTCTCCCATCCAAGTACTAACCAGGCTTAATCTGAGATCAGGCGCCACAGTGGCTCAGATCACCCTGATGCCATTGGTCCAACAGGAGACGTGAACATTGCCAGAACACTGAACCAGAGGGCGGTGTGCCTGCCTCACCCTTCTAAGTCATTTAGCTAGTCTAACAGATACATAATAAAGTGACTGTATTAGACAAACTAATACGCAGTTCCACGAGAATGCAGGCCTAGACAATGTTGGTCTACCGCTATACAACTGCTATACCCCATAAGTATGCAGGTACCCAGGTATGCAAACATTCAGGTATACAAGCATTCTTGCTGTTCATGGATCTATGTATGCAGCTCAAGGCAATAAGCACATTTGTATGTAGTCCTAGGCAAAAAAACAGATATGTATGTAGTCGTAGGCAACTAAGCACATATGTATTATTATTATTATACAGGATTTGATTTATATAGCGCCAACAGTTTACGCAGCACTTTACAATATAAAAGGGAGACAATACAGTTATAATACAATAAAATACAAGAGGATTAGGAGGGTCCTGCTCAGAAGAGCTTACAATCTAATAGGGTGGGGCAGGTGGTACAAAAGGTTGTAACTGTGGGGAATGAGCTGTTGGAAGTAGTAGGAGATTAGTTGGAGACGTGATAGGCTTTCCTGAAGAGTTTTCAGGGATCGCCTGAAGGTAGCAAGAGTAGGGGATAGCCGGATAGATGGAGGTAGCGAGTTCCAGGGGATGGGAGAGGCTCTAGAGAAATCCTGGAGATGGAGCATGGGAGGAGGAGATGAGAGAGCTTGAAAGCAGGAGGTCTTGAGAAGAGCGGAGAGGTCGATTTGGGTGATATTTGGAGACTAGATTGGTGATGTAGCTCGGGGCAGAGTCGTGAATGGCTTTGTATGTTGTGGTTAGTATTTTGAATGTAATTCGCTGGGTGATTGGGAGCCAGTGTAGGGATTGGAATAGAGGGTTGGCAGACACTGAGCTGTTGGTAGATAAGTCTGGCAGCAGCATTCATGATAGACTGAAGAGGGGATAGCCTATGGAGAGGTAGGCCAATGAGAAGGGAGGTGCAATAGTCAAGGCGAGTGATAACAAGGGAGTGAATGTATACAGTTTAATGCAAGTAAGCACATATGTATGCAGTTTAATGTCACTGAGCACATATGTATGCAGTTTAATGTAACTAAGCACATATGTATGTAGTTCAAACTAAGCATATATGTATGAAGTACAAATAAAAAACATGCCAGCATGTGTTTCATCAATGTGCATTTAATGGAGGCACGCGTTTATGGAAGCATGTAGGTATGTGTTTAACTGCTCACGCGCACGTCGGTGTCAGCGTGTTCCCGGGAACATTGCTTGTCACCGACGCTGGTAAACAGCCATTGGCCGGCGGCTGTTTACCACGTGATCGGCTGTGATCCTTTCACAGGCGATCACTAAATGTAAACAGAGCAGTAACGAGACGTTACCGGGTTCTCCTCCTCACACACCGATCGTGTGTGAGAAGGAGATTGCGGTAACATCTCGTTACCGCTTACAGTGTACACCAATCACACTGAGTGCCCCCACCCCAATAAAGAGGACCTGTCACAACCCATCAAAGTACCTGCCACAGTCCTCATGAGTACCTGCCACAGTCCTCATGAGTACCTGCCACAGTCCTCATGAGTACCTGCCACAGTCCTCATGAGTACCTGCCACAGTCCTCATGAGTACCTGCCACAGTCCATGAGTACCGAGTACCTGTCACCACCCTACAGAGTACCCAAATACCAGTCACCAGCCCATCAGAGTACCCGAGTACCTGTCACCAGCCCATCAGAGTACCCGAGTACCTGTCACCAGCCCATCAGAGTACCCGAGTACCTGTCACCAGCCCATCAGAGTACCCGAGTACCTGTCACCAGCCCATCAGAGTACCCGAGTACCTGTCACCAGCCCATCAGAGTACCCGAGTACCTGTCACCAGCCCATCAGAGTACCCGAGTACCTGTCACCAGCCCATCAGAGTACCCGAGTACCTGTCACCAGCCCATCAGAGTACCCGAGTACCTGTCACCAGCCCATCAGAGTACCCGAGTACCTGTCACCAGCCCATCAGAGTACCCGAGTACCTGTCACCAGCCCATCAGAGTACCCGAGTACCTGTCACCAGCCCATCAGCGTAACCGAGTACCTGTCACCAGCCCATCAGAGTAACCGAGTACCTGTCACCAGCCCATCAGAGTAACCGAGTACCTGTCACCAGCCCATCAGAGTAACCGAGTACCTGTCACCAGCCCATCAGAGTAACCGAGTACCTGTCACCAGCCCATTAGAGTACCCGAGTACCTATCTGCAGCTCATCAAGTTACCAGAGTACCTGTCTCCAGCCCATCAGACTACCTAGAATATTAAGTTGGGTGTTTGCTTTCCAAAATGGGGTCATTTTGTGGGTAATTCCATTGTCCTGTTGCACAAGGACCTTCAAAAAGGTGATAGGTAGGAATGAAATGAGGTGTAATTTATGCTCCTAGAACGCCTGAAGGTACTACTTCAATGTTGGGCCTCTGTATGTGGCCAGGCTGTGTAAAAGTCTCACACATGTGGTATCGCCATACTCGAGAAGATTAGCAGAATGTATTTTGGGGTGTAATTTGTTGTATGCATATGCTGTGTGTGAGAAATAACCTGATAATATGCCAATTTTGTAAAAAAAATAAAAAAAAACCACAACATATTCATTTTGCAAAGAATTGTGGGAAAAAATTACAACTTAAAAAAACTCACCATACTATTACTTAATACCTTGGAATGTCTACTTTCTAAAAAGGGGTCATTTGGGGGGTATTTGTACTTTCCTGATTTGCTAGGGTCTCAAGAAATGATTCACCTGATGTACTGAAGGCCTGATCAGATGATTTTCAGTGATTGGCACCATAGTTTGTAGACTCTAACTTTCACAAAGACCAAATAATATACACTAATTTTGGTTATTATTACCAAAGATATGTAGCAGTATACATTTTGGCCAAAATTTATGAAGAAAAATTACTAATTAGCAAAATTTTTTGACAGAAACAAAGAAAAGCATTTTTTTTCACAAAATGTATGGTCTTTTTTTATTTCTAGCACAAAAAATAAAAAAACCCATTAGTGATTAAATACCACCAAAAGAATGCTCTATTTGTGTGAAAAAAAGGACGCAAATTTCATATGGGTAAAGTGTTGCATGACTGAGTAATTGTGAGTAAGTGTGAGAGTGCTGAAAGCTGAAAATTGGTCTGGGCAGGAAGGGGGTGTAAGTGCACTGTATTGAGGTGGTTAAGCAAATATGCGTTTAGGCAAAACATGAAAGAACGTATCCATGCAAACACGCACATACGCAATACGTGCTCATGGAGACATGCTTTTACGGAATAAGCAAGCATGCGTTTATGAAATGTGTTTATGCAACATATATTACACAACACGCATCTATGCAAACATATGTCTAAGCACCATGTGTTTATGCAAACATGCATCCACGTATATCTATGCAACATGCATACACACTTATGCCCACACGTCTATACAAACATATGCTTACAAAAACCTGCGTCTACGAAACACGCGTCCACGCAGTCGCGGTCAGCCTTGGGGGGCTGCATGCTGGGTGCGGCTGGCTTGTCGGACGCAAGGGCCCCAGGGCGGGGCCCTCTGCAAACATGTGCCTATGCAGGCGTGTGTTTTATGCAAGTAAGCAAGCATGTATACTATGCTGAACCTGCTCAACTGCACCTGGGCCCATACTAGTTATAGTCAGGATTATCCAAATACATAGGCATCCAATGCAGCCTAAGGCCTCTTCCACACCTGTGCGACCCGTCCTGCGACTTAGGACTGGAAGGCTGCCTGACAAGTCACACCCCATGATTTCCAACGAGTACCCTTTACATACATGCGTCTTCAAGTCGCAGAGACCTCAAGATTACACAGACACTGCTTCACGTCGCTGCAAAATCGCATTAAAGTTGCGGCCAAAATGCGCGTCCTTCAAGTCGCACAAGTATGAAAAGGGAGCCCAAAACTAAGCTCCTGCAGACCCAATGAATGCTTTTCTGGAGACGCAACTCCTTCAAGTGCACCGATGTCCATGTTCTTCCAAACATGTGTTTATGCCACATGTATGTATGCAACATCTATGGAAAACATGAGTTTATTAAAGCATGCGTTTAGGTAACAAGCTTGCAAGCATGTATACTATGTTGAGCCTGGCCTACTGCACTTGGCCCCATACTAGTTTAGCACATATGCATGCCATGCAGCCTTTTCCTGCTTCAGCCTAAAAGTAAGCTCCTGCAGATCAAATGCACATTATTCTGAAGTTTGCAAGTATGCACCTGTTCAACTGCACCAGGCCCCATACTATTTTTGTGCCAAATGCACAGTATTCTGGAGACCCAACACTTTAAAGTGCACTGCTAGGGGTGTATCGACTTTCAGTTGTACAGGCCCCCCGGATTAAGCAGTAAGTAAGCAGTATATAATCATGACTTGTCTGGCCACACAGTTCTCCCATAGTAATTACTTAAACTTCACTAGTATCCATGGGCTGGTGTTATGTCTCAAGAGGCCCTGCTGAAGCGGTCGACCTCATTGCAACATGGCCGCCCTTCCACTTCCTGCCTATATAAAAATAGGCCATACTGAGCCTGCGTCCACTAGTGGCTGGGGGAGAAACAGCAGCCCACACGACTAAGTACACAGCATGATTAAACAGCACACTGCCCCCAGTGGCCACTGGGAGAACAGACAGATCTCTCTCTTTTTTTTTTTTTAAAAGAGAAACTGCAAAAATGCAGACTTGCCATTCCTGCTGCAGGACTCTGAACATAACAGGAGCCCAATCACGGCAAGCTTTGTCATAAAAGACCTTCAGGGACTGGGTCCCCCTTAATATGGGGGTCCACTCCCCTGGACCTGTATAGCACCCTGCAGGAAAGCACCTTGGTCAGAACAAAAACTGCACAGGGCTCAATTACGCAGGGGCAAGCTCCATAAGGCTGCATTACAGGAAAAACCTTGAGGAGTCTTCTCTCCTTCCAATGAGGCTTGGGTACCATCCATTTTGGCTGATAGCTTTTTCGAATGGATCTGAATGAAGTCTATGATTCTAAATAGAACCGTCCAGACATCCAAGTATGCTCCAAGAGCACATGTGTCACATCAGTGACCATTCCACCTTACAGACACTATAGGGGTGGACTTCCTGTTTGACTATCTGCCAGTGTCTATCCCCCAGCAGGTGGCGTATAACCCATATAGTCAGTATGGTTGCTCTGTGTCCCGTGATGTAAGATAGAGAAAAGTTATTAAATAAAAAACATTTCTTCAAATAATGCATGTATTACATTTTTATTTTGTGGTATTTAGCACATTTTTTACACTTTATAGTACCATGCTTTACATTTGTAAAAAGTTTTTTTTTTTTTTTTTTACTTTAAAATTTTTGTTGAACTTTACTGCTATCACAACTGTATTCAGAGAGTAGTGATGGATGATTCAGACTCTGAATGGTATAAGGTTATTAGTGGTGTACCCCAAGGTTTAATGTTTACTTTTTAACATATTTATAAATGATATAGGGTTTGAGATTAAAAGTACCATTTCAGTGTTTACAGATGATACCAAGCTATGCAGTGAAATAACATCCTTACAGGATGTCTCCAACTTACAAGCAGATGTCAATGCACTAAATGGACAACCAAGTGGAAAATGAGGTTTAATGTTGATAAATGTAGAGTTACACACTTGGGGGCTAGGAACATGCATGCATTGTACATTCTAAGAGGAGAACAGCTGGGGGAGTCAATGGCAGAGAAGGACTTGGGTGTTCTAGTAGATCATAGATTTAATGACAGCATGCAATGTCAAGCTGCAGTTTCTAAATCTAGTAAAATACTTTCTTGTATTAAACGAGGTACAGACTGCAGAGAGACACAATTTTGCCCCTGTACAAATTAGTAAGACCTCATCTGGAATATGCAGTTCAGTTTTGGCCACCAGTTCACAAAAAGGATATCAGATAACTGGTGAAAGTGTTGAGAAGGCCAACCAAACTTATAAGAGGCATGGAGGATCTCAGGAATGAGGAAAGATTAACTGAACTGAATGTATTCCCGCTTGAGAAGAGGAGATTAAAAGGAGCATATAAGCAACATGTATAAATACATAAGTGGCTCATATAGTAAACCTGATGTAGCGCAATTCACTTTCAGGTCAGTACAGAGGACAAGGGGGCACGCCTTACGTCAGGAAGAGAAGACTCCCTCAAGAATAGGTTCTTGCCAGCTCAGTAGATTGTTTAAAAAAAAAAAAAAATGGATGCATTCCTAAATGCAGACAATAGAGCTAAATATTTAGATTAAATATCACCAGGGATAGTTGATCAAGGGAATACTCGAGTGCCTCCCGGGGATCAGAAAGGTATTTTCTGCCCCCACTGGGGCGAATTGGATCATGCTTAATTTTTTTTTCTTTGCCTTTCTCTGCATTAACTGTGGGTACAGGACGTACGAACACTGGACGGGAAGTGGTTAAACTGTCCATGCTCCTTTGTTTACATTTGCCTGACAGCTGGGAATCCACGGCTGACAGCTGAATGAGCAGGGCAGTAATGAGTCACTGGCTGTTAAAGTGGTGTTCCACCCTAAAAAAAAAAAAAAAAAAAAAAAAAAATGCATGAATGTGCCTAAAAAAAATAAAAAAACATTTGGAAATTTTTTTACCTCTAAATGCCTGTTGCTAGGGGGTCCCTCGTAGTCTGCCTCTTTCAGTGCCTGGGCTGGTGACATCACTTCCCCTCGGCACAGGAAGGGCTCAGCTCTGCTCCCTCCCCCTTCTCAATCATCTGGGACCCATTACAGGTCCCAGATGACTGAGCGGCCAATCACGGCATGCGGCGCCCCTCGCGCATGAGCAGTGGGTGCCCGGCTGTGAAGCCACAGCCCGGCGCCCACAGTTGCAATGCAGAAGCTGACGGAACCCAAACATAGTGATGTCATCTTGGCATGGCCAAAGAAAGTGGCGCCAGCAATCGTGACCCGGAAGCCAGCCACTCAAAGATGGCTGGCAGGGAGTTCAGGGACAGTGCATAGCTGGACTGAGGGGGAATATAGTTCTACTTTAATACATTTGATATGCCTGTTCAGGCCCTGTTATCTTTGTCAAAAAGCTTTGATATTTGGGTACAACCCTACGCTGTTCTACTTTATTTTTCTGTAAAACAAAGATATAAATGCCTCCAATTAATACATTTGTTAAATAGCGAGTGGTTTGACCAGGAATTTATGAATGTGTTATTTTTTAAATGAATTGATCTTTAATGCATATCACAACATTTTATGAGGTATTTAGCGTCTGTTCGTTTTGCGGTATTTACCACAGGAACCATAAAGTCGATGGACTTTTTAATTAGCGCATTGGATATTACATTGGAATGAATCACGTGACCTAAATATTGAATGCGCTAATACTTAGTGAATTGAGCCCTGGATGTGTTACTCTTTAGGAAAAAGGAAATTAATTTCACCAAGAACACGCCATAACTATGACAGTTGAAACAAAATTAAATGAAAAACAAATGAAAAAGAGTTGGCTTTACATACACGTGTGAAAGATGTATGATTAGACTGGTTGGTCTTCAGCATCCCCAAGATCCAAAGATCCCCCAGTACTGAGAGACCTCTCCTGTGACAGAGAGGGTTAGTGATGAGATGAAAAGTCACAACACAGTATGAATGAAAAACACAGATGAGGTCACAGTCTGATATTTTAACTGAGCAGCACAATGTTTGCATTAATATTTTCTACACTGTATTTACTGAATTACAAACAGACACAGTTCAAAGGCATGCAAGCAATTAACCACTTCGGGGTTTACAAGTTAAAATCAGTTTTTTGTTCCCTAGAAAATTAACTTAGAACCCGCAAACATTTTCTTTTTCAGACACCCTAGAGAATAAAATGGCTGTTGTTGCAATACTTTGACACACTGTATTTGCGCAGTGGTCTTACAAGCGTACTTTTTTTGGAAAAAAATACACTTTTTTGAATAAAAAACCAAGACAACAGTTGGGCCAATTTTTTTTTATATTGTGAAAGATAATGTTACGCCGAGTAAATTGATACCCAACATGTCAGGCTTCAAAATTGCGCCTGCTCGTGGAATGGTGACAAAGTTTTACCCTTAAAAATCTCCATAGGCGATGTTCCAAAACTGGTAACCTGTAGAAATTTTTAGTTACAGAGGGTGTCTAGGGCTATAATTATTGCTCTCGCTCCAACGATCGCTCACATGTGTGGTTTAAACACAGTTTACATTGGCGGGTGCGACTTACGTATGCGTTTGCTTCTCTGTGTGAGCTCGGTGGTTATCAGCGCTTTAATTTGTTTTCTTATTATGCGTTTTTGTTTTTTTTTGACACTGTCCTTTTAGAAAAAATTTTTTTGGGACACTTATTCCTATTTCTATTGTAATAGAAAAAAAGCCTGACAGGACCTCTTAAATATGAGATCTGGTGTCAAAAAAACCTCAGATCTCATAATTACACTAAAATGCAATAAAAAAAAAAAAATCCCGTTAAGAGCATTGGGCGGAAGTGACGTTGCTTCCGTCTTCCAATGCTATGGAGCCGAGTGGGACCCATCTTCCCCTCACTCGGTATCCAGGCTCAGAGGAGAGCAGACGCAATAGTCTCCCCTGCTGCCGACGGCTCCGGTAAGCGGCGGAGGCGACCGGAGCGCGGTGGGACGGGGACCCCTCTCCCGATAAGAAATCTTGCAGCGAATCCGCCGCAGAGATCACTTTTATCTGAAAGCGGACTGCCCGCTGAAGAAGAATATACCAGGGTTATTGCAGCTAGCTGCTGCCATAACAACGATACTCCTCTTCAAACTGCCAACGTATAACGATGGCGGGCGGTTCGCAAGTGGTTAAAGTAATTTCTGTAAAGGGAAACACTGCAAGTAACCATTTAAAATACTTGATTTTCTGTGCTTTTACCTGCAATTTTAGATTGGGTGACAGAATATGTTTAAATAGGGGCATTTATGTATATTTATTAAAAATGCTGGAATTTTTATAGGTGTGAAGGTCCTTGTTAATGTAGAGATCACCATAACCCATTTAAGATTAGAATAATGTTTAGTTAATTAAGACAGTGTGGACAGGTGAAAAAAATAAAAAGCATGCATGCTGTGCAACATATTTACCTTAAGAGGCTCCAGTTCAGAGAGATCTCCTGAACGATTCAGTAGGCGAGAGTTATTTTCCCCATTGAATGGTTCTGGGGAAAAAGTAATGTGATAGGAGAAAAAACATAGAATTTATTACAAGTTGCAAAAAAGTATATGCAGTATATGGAAACATGCACTACTGTGCAAAAGTTTTAGGCAGGTGTGAAAAAAATGCTGCGAATTAAAGAATACTTTCAGAAATAAAAGTGGTAAAAGTTTATCAATTAACAAAATAAAAAGTAAATGAACAGAAGAAAAATCCAAATCAAATCATTATTTGGTGTGATCATCCTTTGCCCTGAAAACAGCATCACTTCTTCTAGGTAAACTTGCACACAGTTTTTAACCAGTTCTGGAACAGCTACTGCAGTTATATTGCGGCAGGTTGGCCCCCTTGGCGGCCACGACGATCGGATTCGCTTCAGAACCAATCAGTCTCCAGGCCCAGGCCAATGATTTCTGGCCTGAACCTGGTGATCGGTCCTGGCAAATGAAACCCTTCCCCTGCATGTGTAAGTGTAAACACAGCAGGGGAATTGATGTCATCTCTCTTCGTGGAACTCTTTTCCATTCCAGAGAGAGGAGAGAAGACATCTCAGAGTAAGTGCACCAACACTACACTGACACCAGTTCACGTAGGTACACTACCCCCCTGATCACCCCCCCCCCCCCCAGTTAACCCCTTCACCCCCCTCACTGTGTCACCCAGTGCAGTGTTCATATTTTTTTTGATCACTGTACTGGTGTCATTAGTGACAAAAATCAGTGTTAGGGTACTTAGTGGTAGGCCCAGATAGGTCTAGGGAGCCCCCTAATAGGTTTAACCCCTTTGATAACCCTGTCACCAGTGATCACTGTATTAGTGTCACGGGTGACGCTGGTTAGCTAATTTTTTTTTTTAAAGTGTCAGGGCACCCGCCGTATATTACCTAAATAAAAGTTTAACCCCCTGATCACCCGGTGGGTGATATCAGTTAGGTTTTAGTGACAGATAGGGTCTACGTTGCCCCAGGCAGCGTCAGATTAGTGCCAGTAGCGCTTACACCCACACACGCACCATATACCTCCCTTAGTAGCATAGTGTCTGAACGGATCAATATCTGATCAGATCTATACTAGCGCCCCCAGCCGTTTAGGGTTCCCAAAAACGCAGTGTTAGCAGGATCAGCCCAGATACCTGCTAACACCTGCTTTTAGCCCCTCCGCCCAGCCCAGCCAAGTGCAGTATCAATCACTGTCACTTACAAAAACACTAAACACACAACTGCGACATTCGCAGAGTCAGGCCTGATCCCTGCGAACGCTAACAGTTTTTTTGTAGCGTTGAAGCAGTCGCTGTCAGGAGCTCCTTTTCCTGTGAGTCTCACTACTGTACCAGTAAATTTAGAGACCAAAATGTCAAATCGAAGGTACAGTAGTAAAGAGGCCTACATGTTTCTGAGCATGACCGATAGTGAAGAGGAAAGTCACCCATTTGTCAGATTCAGGCTCAGAATACAAACCGGTAGACAGCAGCAGCACCCTGACAGGGCACCCTGACAGATACCTCTGTAGACGGAGTAGTGGTCCCTGCCAATGTCAGGCGTACCCGACCCCGTTCTGCTGTCATTGAGGTGCAAGAACCGCAGGGCTCTTGTATGGAGCAGAGAGCAAGTACTAGTGCCGCTGATCCTTCTGGTGAACTGGCAAGCACCAGCGCTCCTAGTACATTCTGGTCGTACATCCAGCACTGCAGTAACACTTGGTGACATGGCGAGTCCCATAAGTGCAGTTCAAGCTGGTGAGGTGGCTAGCACGAGTAGTGTCCCGCAGCCAGCAAGAAGAAAACAAACGCAGGCCCGTCGAGCCCATAGTGCCCTTCCTGCTGCATTTGCCAATACTAATTGGGAGCCTACCACTTCTGCAGCACCCGTACTTCCCCCATTCACTGGCCAACCCGGAATTCAGTTGGAAACAGTTGATTTTACATCGCTTGATTTTTATTTGCTGCTTTTCAAGGAAGATCTCTATAGATCTATTGTGGATCAAAGCAATTTGTATGCTGGTCAATTCATTGCCGCTAATCCCCAGTTGATCCTTGCCAGAGATTGGAGACCTATTACGGTCTCCGAATTTAAGACTTTCCTAGGCCTATCCCTCCTCATGGGCATAACTAAAAAGAGTGAGTTGCGGTCATGTTGGTCCACTGCCCCAATTCACCATATGCCCATGTTCCCCGACTCCATGACCAGGACACGATACGAGCAGATCTTGCAGTTCATGCATTGCAATGATAGTGAACTCTGTCATCCTCGGGGTGACCCTGGATTTGATCGGCTCCACAAAATTTGGCCCCTCGTCAACCACTTCAACCAACAGTTTGCAGCCTTGTTTACTCCCGATCAAGTTGTCTGCATTGATGTATCCCTGATTAAGTTTTCTGGCCGCTTTTCTATCAAACATTTCTTCCTAGCAAGCGTGCCAGATATAGGGTCAAGATGTATAAGCTCTGTGACAGGGCAACAGGCTATACATATAGTTTTATGATTTACGAGGGGAAAGATAATCACGTAGATTCCAGGAAGAGATCGTCACAGCCCTTCTGTTTCCAGACAGTGCTATGGCCCACCTTCCCAACGTAAATGCATTGAGCTGGCTGCATGAGAGGCATTTTCCGTATGTTCTCCCTGGTACCCCTACCCAAAGAACACCCCAAAGAAGATGTCGTGTCTGCAAAAAACACGAATTTAGGCGTGACACCCGCTTTTAGTGTCCCTCCTGTCCTGACCAACCTGGTCTCTGCATGACTGTTTCAAACGCTACCACACACTAGCGGGGTATTAGTGTAGGGTACAGCACTGCACAGTCCTAGGGCACACTAACACAGGATCTCGAAAGATGAGATGGCCATCACATTTTGAGAGACCCTAATCTGGAACGTTCAGTTTACAGTTTTTATAAAAGTGCAAAAAAAATAAACATAAAAAAGCCAAAAATAGTTGTGGTTTCATTTTTCTTCTCTCTCTCTCTGTTGTTCTCTTATGTTTTCTCTCTATTGTCCACTCACTATTGTTCTATATCTATTGTTCTCTCTATGTTGTTACTGTATTTTAGAACTGTAATGTTTTATTTTTACTATGTTTTATTAGATTTGCTTTGCAGGTATTGGTATGTCTTACTGTTATACTGTAATGTTACTTTGTTTAATTGTTAACCATCATTTGCTTAGCAGGTACGCCATTGGGTTTATTTAATCTGACAGCAACAGCATTTGCTCCCACGATACGTAAAGCCGTGACTCCAGCACTTTAGGAGGTGATTTCACCACCACAGTTAAAAAAAAAAGAGCATATATGCTAACATTAGGGCGGATTGTGCCCCCATGCTTCAGCATATATTTTTTAGGCACAGATTGTGTTAAAAAATGTTTTATTGTTTACTATGTTTTATTATATTTGCTTTGCAGGTATGGTATGTCTTACTGTTATACTATAATGTTACTTTGTTTTATTGTTAACCATCATTTGCTTAACAGGTACGCCATTTAGCTGCAGCACTTATTTATCTATCTTGACAGCAACAGCGTTTGCTCCCACGATACGAAAATCAGCGACTCCAGCGCTGTAGGAGGTGACTTTACCACCACAGTTAAAAAAAAAAAAAAAAAAAAAAAGTGCATGTGTGCCCATCATTAGAAGTGGGTGGATGAAGGGCAGTATTCTAATGGTGGGCATACCCACTGATCAATCTTTTTTTCATGCAGCCCACAGCCTGCATGAAAAAAAGAGCATTACAATGTATGCCCAACAAGGACCAGTGACGTACTGGTATGTTGCTGGACTTTGAGTGGTTATACCAGAATGATGCCTGCAGGTTTAGGTATCATCTTGGTATCATTCTTTTCAGCCAGCGGTCGGCTTTCAGGTAAAAGCAATCCTAGTGGACAATTAGCCTCTAGCCTGCTTTTACAAGCAGTGGGAGGTAATGCCGCCCCCCCCCCCCCCACAGTCTTCCATGTTTTTCTCGGGCTCTCCTGTCCCAACAGGGAACCCGAAAATGCAGCCGGTGGTTCCGTCAGCTGACCATAGAGCTGATTAGAGACCAGAACGGCTTCAATCATCACTATGGCCTAAAAAAACCGGAAGCTACGAGCATTTCATGACTTTGGTTTCCCCGGATATAAACAGCACCATTGGGAAATTGGGAAAGCATTTTATCACACCGATCTTGGTGTGGTCAGATGCTTTGAGGGCAGAGGAGAGATCTAGGGTCTAATAGACCCCAATTTTTTCAAAAAAAGAGTACCTGTCACTAACTATTGCTATCGTAGGGGATATTTAAATTCCCTGAGATAATAAAAATGATTAAAAAAAAAAAAGAAATATGTCCCCTGGTGCTTACATGCAAAGGCGAACGCAAGTGTTGGTCTGGTGTCATATGTAAACAGCAATTGCACCATGCATGTGAGGTATCACCTCAAAGGTCAGATCGAGGGCAGTCATTTTAGCAGTACACCTCCTCTGTAAATCTAAAGTGATTACCTGTAAAGGCTTTTAAAAATGTATGTAGTTTGTCGCCGCTGCATGTTTGTGCGCAATTTTAAAAGCGTGTCGTGTTTGGTAGCCATGTACTTGGCATAAGATCTATTTTTTTATTTCATCAAACATTTGGGCAATAGCGTGTTTTAGTGCAATAAAATTAAAAAAGTGCGTTTTTTCCAAAAAAAATTGCGTTTGAAATATTGCTGCGCAAATACTGTGTAAAGAAAATTACAACAACCATTTTAATCTGTAGGGCCTTTGCTTTAAAAAATATATGTTTGGGGGTTCAAAGTAATTTTCTTGCAAAAAAACAAATATTTTTCAATGTAAACAAAAAGTGTCAGAAAGGGCTTTGTCTTCAAGTGGTTAGAAGAGTGGGTGATGTGTGACATAAGCTTCTAAATGTTGTGCATAAAATGCCAGGACAGTTCAAAAATGACCCCTTTTTGGAAAGTAGACATCCCAAGCTATTTTCTTATAGACATGTTGAGTCCATGGAATATTTTATATTTTGCCACAAGTTGTGGGAAAATTGATTTTTTTTTTTTTTTGTACAAAGTCGTCACCAAATGATATATTGCTCAAACATGCCATGGGCATATGTGAAATTACACCCCAAAATACATTCTGCTGCTTCTCCTGATTACTGGGATACCACACATGTGAGAATTTTTGGGAGCCTAGCCGTGTAAAGGACCCCGTAAACCAAGCACTGCCTTCAGGCTAAGGGTGTAAAACGGTGATTTCACTGCCTCACAGTTTCGGAGGCCATGAAATGTCAAGATAGCACAAACCCCCCCCAAATTACCCCATTTTGGAAAGACACTTCAAGCTATTTGCTGAGAGGCATGTTAAGTATTTTGCAGATCTCGCTTTATGTCACAAAGTTTTGAAAATAGAAAAAAGAAAAAAAAAATATTTTTCTTTTCTTTCTTCATTTTCAAAAACAAATGAGAGCTGCAAAATAGTCACCGTGCCTCTCAGCAAATTTGGGGGGGGGGGGGTTCGTGCTATCTTGACATTTCATGGCTTCCAAATCTGTGATAGGTAGTGAGGAAGTGAAATCACCATTTTACACCCTTAGAAAGCCTGAAGGCGGTGCTTGGTTTTCGGGGTCCTGTACACTGCTAGGCTCCCAAAAAGTCTCACACGTGTGGTATCCCTGTACTCAGGAGAAGCAGCAGAATGTATTTTGGGGTGTAATTCCACATAAAACCACTTTGTGCAAAAAAAACCACTTTGTGCAAAAAAAAAAAAAAAAATTGTAATTTTCCCGCAACTTGTGGCAAAATATAAAATATTCCATGGACTCAACATGCCTCTCAGAACATAGCTTGAGGTGTCTACTTTCCAAAATGGGGTCATTTGGGGGGTTTTGTGCTATCTTGGCATTTTATGGCCTTCGAAACTGTGATAGGTAGTGAAGAGTGAAATCAAAAATTTACGCCCTTAGAAATCCTGAAGGCGGTGCTTGGTTTTCGGGGTCCCGTACGCGGCTAGGCTCCCAAAAAGTCTCACACATGTGGCATCCCTGTACTCAGGAGAAACAGCAGAATGTATTTTGGGGTGTAATTCCACATATGCCCATGGCATGTTTGAGCAATATATCATTTAGTGACAACTTTGTGTAATTTATTTTATTTTTGTCATTTTTCAATCATTTGTGACAAAAAAATAAAATATTCAATGGGCTCAACAAGCCTCTCAGCAATTTCCTTGGGGTGTCTACTTTCCAAAATGGGGTCATGGGGGGGGGGGGGTTGTACTGCCCTGCCATTTTAGCACCTCAAGAAATTAGATAGGCGGTTATAAACTAAAAGCTGCGTAAAGTCCAGAAAATGTACCATAGTTTGTAGACGTTATAACTTTTGCGCAAACCAATAAATATACGATTGACTTTTTTTTTTTTTTTTAAATTGAGTTTATTGGAATTTTCTTATAACAAAAAGTAGAAAATATAATTTTTTTTTTCAAAATTTTTGGTCTTTTTCTGTTTATATTGCAAAAAATAAAAAGGCAATCAAATACCATCAAAAGAAAGCTGGCTGTGGGAAAAAAAGGACACAAAATTTCCTTTGGGTACAACATTTCATGACCGCGCAATTACCAGTTAAAGCAGCGCAGTGCCAAATTGTAAAAAGTGCTCTGGTCATTGAGCAGCCTAATCTTCCGGGGCTGAAGTGGTTAAAGGTACTCGGCACATAGGTTGTATGGGTAAGCTGATAAACTGACAGTGTGCAGGAGACCTGCGTGGCACCAGTGATTTGCACATTGCTGGTGCAATGCTTTACAGGCCTCTACTACAAAAAAATAACAAATGCATGTATTGAATTGTATTGTAACTGCACTGTCTGCCTCCATGTTGTAAAGCACTGCGCAAACTGTTGGCGCTATATAAATCCTATATATTAATAATGCTAATTTAACTGCAAAAAAATGGGCATTTAAAAAAAAAAAAAAAAGTGAAATAATACTTTAACCACCTCAATACTGGGCACTTTCACCCCCTTCCTGCACAGGCCATTTTTTTTTTTTAGTTTTCAGTGCTGTAGCACTTTGAATGACAATTGCGTGGTCATGCAACACTGTACCCAAATTATTTTTCTTCACACAAATAGAGCTTTCTTTTGGTGGTATTTAATCAATGCTGGGGTTTTGTTTATTTATTTTTTTTAATAAAAAATAAGATCGAAAATTGTGAAAAAAATAAAAATAAAAAAGTTTCTTATTTTCGGTCAGTAAATTTCGTCAATAAATAATTTTTCTCCTTCACTGATGTGCGCCGATGAGGCTGCACTGATGAGGAGGCACTAATATGCCGCACTGATAGGTGGCACCATGGACGGGCGGCGCAAATGGGCAACACTGATGGGAGGTACTGACGGCATCACTTATGGGCACTGATTGGTGGCACTGCAAGGGCTTTCCTGTAATCAGGGCACTGATGATCAGTGCCCTGATTACCTGCCCAGGTCTTCTCTGCGAAGAGATGACGCTGATTGGCACTCCTCGCCACACACTGTCAGTGTGAGGCGAGCCAATTCACAGCACTTCCGTATTTACATGCGACTGGCCGTGATTGGACACAATCTTTACAGAGATCGTGTCACGACGTGTCTCAGCAACATGGCGCAGCCACGATCGTTGCGCGCCCCCGCTATAGCAGCCGTTTTATGACGTCCTCCCAGAACGAGGACGGCGGGCGGCAATCTGTTAATGCACGAAAATACAATACCCAATTATTTTGTAAAATATAAAAGATGTTATGGCGAGTAAATAGATGCCAAACATGTCACGCTTTAAAACTGCGCACTCCTGTGCAACAGCGACAAATGACACAAATTTTACTATCCATAGGTGACGCTTTAAAAGTTTTTATAGGTTACCACTTTAGATTTACACGGGTGGTCTGGTGCTAGAATTACTGCCCATGTTCTGAAGTTTGCGATTATACAGCACATGCGTAAGGCGATGGCTGTTTGCACGTGTGGGACCGATCTGTGCATTTGCCTTTGCGTGCGGGGCACTTTACATTGTTTTTTTACTTGTTGGTTTTATTTTTACACGGTTGCCTTCATTTTTTGAAATCACTTTTACTATTATTACAAGTAATATAAATATGGTTAGGGACACTGATGTATAAGAATGATATTTTATGTAACTTGTGATTTCTAGACTCATTATTAGTAGTATTTTACTCATTTGTGCACACAGCAGCGCAACAGCAGATTTATATTTATTATTACTTATTTCAATGAATGCACTGGGATTGAAGTGGGAGCACATTCCTTTTTTTATTTCATTTAACATATCTGAGGTTCATATGCACTTGTGCTTGCAGCCATGGATATTTTAGCTTTCTTGAAACCATCTAGAGGAAGTTCCCTGCACACAATACTAAACAAAATGGAGATTTAGATTTAGTGCCTTCAGAAAGCTAGAACATCTGATGGAAAAAAGAAATAACAAGAGAAAAAAGGGGGCGGTGCCCTCTAAATGCAGCGTGTTTTACAACAAATTATAGTGGATTAAAAACAGCATTTTAGGCACTAAAATAGGTTAATCCGCATGTTCCCGAGTGGTAGGGTTATCACGGGCTGGTGTCCTATGTCCTGGGTCCTTTGGCTTCCTGGCGGTGCTGTGGGTACTCAGCGCTTCCGGGTGGCTGGGACGCAGAGGAGGAATGCTCCACGTTTTGATGGTGTCCTCACTTCCGGGAACGGGGTCAGGTGGGCGGCACTTTGCGTTTGGAGCATGCGTGCTCCTTCTTCAGGCTATGCTGGTGGCCAACTTGGTTGAGGGAACTCATACCATAAGCGAGGGGAGGGGTTGAGTTGTAATTGGGAAGAGGGCGGAACTGTGTGTAGTGATGCGGTGCATTTGTCCATGACAAAGCAAGAGAAATGGTAGCAAACCCCACCTGAGGCTGATCAGAGCCAAGAGCTATTCCTAGCAGCGTTGATTCTCTCAAAAGAACAATAAAAATAAATGTTATTTGGAATATACGTGGAAGACTATTGCACAAAAGAGGTCATGTGACTCAAATGTAGCGCTACCCCTGCAGGAACTGCTGGTGAATGAAGATTTCAAACCTTGTTCCCACTGGTTGTTTTCATATAATCCCAACATTATTCCCGTACTTTGTTTACCTCGTTTCCATGGTTACAAATGCACCGCATCACTACACACAGTTCCGACCTCTTCCCAACTACAAATCAAACCCTCCCCTCGCTTATGGTATAAGTTCCCTCAACCAAGATGGCCACCAGCATAGCCTGAAGAAGGAGCACGCATGCTCCGAACGCAAAGCGCCGCCCACCTGACCCCATTCCCGGAAGTGAGGACACCATCACAACGTGGAGCATTCCTCTTCTGCGTCCCAGCAACCCGGAAACGCTGAGTACCCCACAGTAAAGCTGGAAAGCCACAGGACCCAGGACACTCTCCACCGGCCCGTGATACCCCTACCACTCGGGAACTTATCTGCTCAAATGAGTGTTTTTAATCCACTATAATAAATTTGTTGAAAAACACGCTGCATTTAGAGGGCGCCGTCCCTTTTTTTCTCTCGTCTTGTTCCAGAGCTCCTTCTAGCTTTTTTGGACTGGCTGCCTTTTACACTTTTGAAACTTTTAAAATTACCACCAAGTTCTCCCTTCCCCCTACATTGGCAGACCCTGCCCCCCCCCCCCCCCCCCCCACTTCACCCCCTATTATATGTATACAGCTTTATCCAGAGTGCGCCAAATTAACCCCTTGATTGTCAGAAAAAAGAAATGAGTCTATGGTGGGACATAACCACCCAAGAGGTGTACAGTATATCAAAGAAAAAATTGTACCAGGAGGATTGAGATGAGAGGTCCCCATCAATGAGAGTCTCACAGATGAGGACTCAGAGGAATGATTAAATTTTTTCAATGATAAAATAAAGGGGGTGGTTTAAAGCTTTTTTTTTTTTTGCACATTGCTTGTGCTGTGTAATTTGGCCCTTTCGATCACCTAAAATACCTGGACGATACTGCCTAGTTCTGCCCTCCCCCCCTGTAAACTAACCAGTTTATCATGGCTGCTGAGCCCTGACATTGTGGTCCCTCATCTGCAGCTCTCCTCTGTCCTCCTCTCCCCCCCTCCCTGCTTGTCAGCTCATACCAGTACCCGCTCCTCCCCTCCTGATGCTAAGATTACCTTTTGAATTTCCATACAAGCCTCTCAGGCTTATAATCATAGGTGCCCAGTGTATGTGCTTTATAAAAAATGTAGTTCTGTACCTTATTTCAGAGCGCAGCTCAGCATTCATGTGACTGCCCGCCTCTCTCCTCCTCTCGGCTGTCATTAGCGGGGAATTCTCGGCCCCTCCCGCTGTAGCTGTCAGATCGAGAGAGGGAAGAGGCAGCCGGTCACATGAGCGCTGCTCTGAAATAAGGTATATAGCAGCATTTTCTTTTATAAAGCATATACACTGGGGCACCTATAATCAACCCGAGAGGATTGTATAAATAGATCACAGTGGCTTAACAACCACTTTAAGTTGTTGTTAAAAATGAAATAGCTTAAAATGAGGAAGAATGAACAAGTAATGGATAGAAAAGAAAAACTGGAACAGTTTAACTACTAGGTTCAATCGAGATTTAGAAAAAAAAAAAAGATCAGGAAGTAAGGCACGGGAAGAGTAAGAAACATCAATGAGACATCAGTAATTATAAAAAATGAACAGGTGCTCAATTGGCAAAGTAGAGTTTTGGAAATGGAACTGGGATTGGTCAACACAACACCAGAGCAAAGTAGGGAAAATTAGGGAGTGATGAACAGATCTAAAAGTAAAAGCAGTGCATAAAGTATGAGCTCCCCTGGTTGAGTTTTGTAAACAACCTCTTCCTATTGGGACATGAATAGATTTGAAACTCTAGGCACAAAATTTGGCGCTCAAAGCTATTCTCCTATTTTTTGCTTAAAGAACTCCGGTTTGTAACAAAAATAGTTATTCACTAGACAGAAATCCTGACATTCTACCAAAAAATGTCTTTGTGCATTTCAACTGACTCAACTGTCTTAGCACCCATTTAGTAGCTTCTATTGCTTCTTGATGGTTTATGATGGTATAGAGAGAGGCTACATCAGCTGTGGATAATTACTGTATATGTGTCCTGCGTCCAATTCTATCTTGTCCAGCATTTGTAGCAAATGTTTAGCATCTCTAAGATACTCTTTAGTTGGTTGTACTACAGGTTGCAAAAACCAATCTATATATTCCCTCATTCTTGCTGTGACGGATAAAATCTCATTCACAATGGGCCGTCCAGGGGTATTTGTCCTATCTTTGTGTATTTTCAGAAAATATATATATATATATATATATATATATATATATATATAAAGAAAAAAGCAGATTTAGATTAGATGAACTTTAGATTTAGATTAGATGAACTTTAGATTAGATGAAGCACACAGTTGCAAGTGGATGAAATTGTCAATATATTGTCATATTTATTGATTCATATATATCTGTCAAAGTACAAAATAGTAATACATAATAATAGTAGGTATCCCAATAAATATAGGATTTTTTGGTCATCTTTACCGGTAAAATCCTTTTCTGTGACTACATCTTGGGACACAGAATGAGGCTATTATTCCTTACTTAGCGTGACGTCCCAGAGCAATAGCCTTGAGAGGAGGGAGACACCCTGCCAAAACAATAGCTATCAGACCTATTACAGCAGCCCGCAGTACACTGCAGCCAAAAGCCGAATCCTCGGCTGCTCGAACATCCACAAAAATTTTGTGAATGTATGCACTGAAGACCAGGTAGCAGCCTTACCAATCTGAGCCACAGATACCTGATGGCGAAAAGCCCAGGAGGCTCCTACATCCCTGGTAGAATGAGCTCCCACCCTGAAGGGAGGAGCCTTACATTTCAGACCGTAGGCCTGAATGACCAAATGACGGACCCAATGGGCAATGAAAGCCTTGGAAGCTGCCTGTCCCTTCTTGGGTCCATATGGTAAAACAAAAAAGAGTCTGATCCTCGGATCGCCACAGATCTAGACAAATAAAACTCTGACTGCTCGCACTACATCCAAGGAGTGCAGTCGTTTCTCTTCCGCCGAACAAGGCTAAAAGAAAAAAAGGCAAAACAATGTCCTGATTCAAATGAAAAACCACCTTAGGTAAGAAGGATAGAACAGGTCGTAACACGACCCTTTTGTGGTGAAGGATCAAGTATGGTTTCCTGCACGAAAGGGCCAACTCCGACACCCTTCTACCCGAGGTGATGGCCATCAGGAAGGCTAGCTTGTGTGACAGCAAGACTTGGGCCTTGAGCCTATCAAGGAGATTCCATTAAACAGTTGTTTCTGTAACACAGACATTACCAGGTTTAAGTCCCAAGGACACATAGGCGACCTAATGGAGGGAAGCAAACGAGTGCCCCCCTGCATAAAGGTACAGATCAGCGAATGGGACGCTAAGAGGCTTTGGAAGAATACCAACAAGGCCGTAATCTGACCCCTGATCGTACTCAAAGCCAATCTGATTTTCACAGTCGACTGTAGAAAAGAGAATTCTCCCAATCATGTATTTCTGAGGATGCCATTTTCTGGCCTCACACCAAGCAAAATAGGCTTTCCAGATCCTATAATGGATTTTCCTAGTGATCGTTTTTCTGGAATTCACTAGGGTAGACACTTCCGGTCCCGAGATGCCACGATCCTTTAACACCCTGGCTTCAATAGCCATACCGTCAAATTTAGAGACTGTAATTTGGGGTGGAATTATTGGACCTTGAGACAGTAGATCAGGGGCGGCACAGAAGCATCCATGGCCCATCTATTGCCAATCTCACGATCTCTGGGAACCAGGGCCTTCTGGCCTCTCTGGCCCTTCTGGATGACTGGAGCCCCCTCTCTTCAAATCCTGTGCAACAAATGTGGAAGGAGAGGGTTTGGGGGGAGCATAAACCAGAACTGGTTCAATGGAACTACTAGAGCATCTGCTCCGATTGCCAGGAGATCCCTTGTTCAGGATACAAACTGCTGTAGCTTGTTGTTGAACCTGGATGCCAACAGATCGACCTCTGGCCATCCCCAACGCTGGCAGATCTCCTGAAACATGTTCGGGTGTAGGGACCATTCCCCTGGGCAGATCTGCTGGCGACTGAGATAATCTGCCTTCCAGTTCTCTACTCCCAGGATATGGAATGCAGATAGAACCGGCACATGTCCCTCTGCCCAGGTTAATATGTGGTTCACCTCCTCCTGAGTTGAACAGCTCCTGGTACCGCCCTGGTGGCTGATAAAGGCCACTGAAGTAGCATCGTTGGACTGAACCCTGATCGGGCAGTCCTGAAGCTCCACCGTCCAGGACTATAGGGTCAGACGTACCACCCGTAACTCCAGGATGTTGATGGGCAGGCTCTGCTCTTGACTATCTCCCCTGAGCTGTGAGCCCCTCTAGGGTCGCTCCGCAGCCCGAGAGACTGGCGTCTGTGGTCAGTACTCGCCAAGACACCGAGAGGAAGGAGCTTCCCTTTTGCAGGTTCCGATCCTGCAACTACCAGCATAGGCTTAAATGTGCCCGGGGAGATAAGGACATGGGGTAATCCAGGGCTTGTGCTCTCCTGTCACTTTTTATTTTATAATCACTTTTTCTTTATTAACCGCTTGTCGACCAGCCACCGTCATACTGCGGCAGGTCAGCACGATACCGTGAGCCGTCGTAGCTATATGTCGGCTCCTTTAAGCGGGATAGCAGGCGCCCGCTGCACTGCGGGGGTGCTGATGCTCGCGATGACCGCCAGCCACGAGCGATCATGGGCATGAGAGGCAGGACAGGGATGTGTGTGTTCTTTATAATGCTAGAAGAATGAAGTTGTTTTGCTGCTGATATTCACACAGCGTTCTCACAAGCTTATTTCTTTATTATTTCTCGTGATCTCCTGAATCTTTTTTGTTTTTAAAGCCAGATCTCCATAATAATGTTTAGAATTATTTTTTATAGTCATTTTTTTTTATTTTTTTAATCAAGAACTCTTTTTTGGATTATTTTTAAATTATTTTCTAGTGATCTCCATATTTTTTTTTTTTTGGCGTGTCAAGTTTCCACAACATTATTATCTTGTATTTTTAAAGCTCAGGAGGTTGGTGTTCCTTGTGAATTAGACATTGTATTTTTGAACTGTACCTGCCTACTCACAAACTGTCCTATTTGAATAAAAACACATAGGCAAGTATTGTCATATAAAAAAAAACCTCCATTTATTCTGGCTCAAAATAACAAAATAAAGAGGAAGGCAACGCTGGAGAAACTGCTGGAATTTGCGAAGCCTTTGGCCCCCAGGGCAGACATCAACTCTTTGTAAATTAAAATTGGTAGCCTGAGAAGTCCATATAATAGGGAGCACAATTTGGTCCAGGACTCCCAGAGATCAGGAACAGCAGCAGATGACATATGTCCCCAGGCTGTGGTACCACCACAGCCTGCGTCTTCCCTCAGACCAGACTGAACCCAGGCCATCACTTTCTTGTCTTCCTTGCAGCCTTCCCTCCACACTTCCCTCCAGCCTTCCTTGGAGGCTGTGGCTCTGGAGGTGGACTTGTGGCAGGAGGAGGAGATGGGCACGCGCACATAAGTATACGTCATCAATCATTGTGAATGGCCTCAACAAAAAGTTTTTCACACTTGTGACGTTGGCCCTCCTCCATTTGCAGCAATTTGGAAGCTATATAGTAGCTATAGGCCTCTTCAGCGTGTGGGGGGGGGGGGGGGGGGGGTTTCAGGGCCGCATTAGCCTCCTTAATGAGGCCCAGTGCTGCCTCCTCCACGTTACTCGCCTTCCTGGCCCTTTTTGTTGGAAGGCGGAGGGTGAGGGTACTGGGCCCGGCCACCTCCTGGCTGACACTTAGACCCGCCTCCTCCTGTGTGACACATTCCAGAGCCTCATTCTGAGGTCTTCCTGTGTATGAAAAAGGGACACACAATTTTCAGCTCATGACTGTTGCAAATTGAATGTTAATAAATAGAAAAGACTATCATTCTGAGCCCAGCATTTTTCATTCTTGTCCCAATCATTGCTGGTCTCTACTGTCTATTGATATGTAAAACACTTTGTTCAATCATTCATTTGTTATAAATAATAACATCTATTTAACAATAATTTTCAGACAATCAATAATTAAAAAAAATACTATACCTGCCTCCAGCTGGGCTCCTCCACTTCTTCCAGGATGGAAGGCCCAGGTTGGTCCTCGGAAGCCTCGGCTGGGGTTGAGGGAAAGGAGGAGGGAAGGCTGGATGGAAGTGTAGATAGTGATTCCCTGACTCCCATCTGGTCTTCCAGAAACCGCATCCTGGTGTAGTACCACAGACTGGGTACATGCACATCCTTTGCTGCTGCTCCTGACCTCATGGAAGCCTGGATCTTATTAAGCTCCTTCCTATACGTGCTTCTCAAGCTACCAATTTCCCTCTCCACAAACTTGATGTCTGCGTCGGGGACCTGCGTCTTCACAAATTGCAGTTTCTCCAGCGATGCCTTCCTTGCTGGTTTGTTGTGATATAAGGGGTTTTTAACCTCCCACAAATTTGTCATATCCCTGTATTTGTCAATGAACTGGCCCATGAAATCCGGGTCTTTGAATTGTTTCATCTTTGCTGAAAGGCCAAACACAAGACAAAAACACAAATTACCAGGCTACACTCTCCTAATCTTATCCCAATATAGGCCTCAATCGATAATCAGTATAGGCCACTGATGTCCCAAGTTAATATGTTACCTTCGTTATAACGTTCCTCGGTTCTGATCCTCCTTTCTCCGCACACAGAACGTACCTACGACACACATGTTAACTTTATATACACTGCGCATGCATGAAACTCTGACCCGCCCCTGAGTTCCTTCTAGAATATTCTCCGCCCCTTCTCTTTCTGCGCAGTGGGAGATGAACATGGCGGAGACACAGCAGGTGCGTAATAGCAGTAACGAGGAGGAGGAAAGCCCGGAGCCCAAAATGTCCCGGAGGAAAAGATTTAAGGCCTCAAATACGGCCTTTGTAGAGATGTTGGACATCTTGAAGAGGGCGAACTATGACGGGAAGTATGGACCGTACCTAAACCCAAATGTGGGAAAGGCTAAGATCATGACTAAAGTTGTGAAGAGTCTGCACAGGAATTTTGGGGTATGAAGATCCAAGGAGCAATTGAGGAAACGCTGGTCAGATCTTAAATTGAGGGAGCAGGATCAGTACTTGTCATGTGTTCCGATTATTATTACTTGCATGCTGCGCCATGTACTCTTCTTTACTGTTGCACAGTTTAAAATGGCGACTTTCATGTTCGTGGGCACAGTAATAGGAAAGATGGTTCGTTTGTCAACTAAATACGTTTTTGGCAGATACAGAGTTAATTACATTTGGTCATGCTAATTTGTATTAAAAGAAGTTTAGGACATTGTTGTCTAGATGTGTTTGTAACTAGAATGAATTGCAAACTTGATTCAGTGTAATGTAAGGAGAGGACACTCAGCAGCTGTTCACACATCTGGACTCAGGAGCACTAGTGTGGGACACAAGAACAAACTTTTTAGGGTGTCCCACACAGGTACACCAGTGGATACTTGGGGTGTCTCCATGTGTGAAACTTGTCCAAAAAAAGGTAAGTATTGAAGCTTTGTTAAGGGAATAAATAATGTCTTCAACTTGGAAATCTGCCCAAAACAGACAATTGTACCCCACTTCCAAGCAATGTTTCACATTCACATTTCTGGCCACAAATATCTGTGTGCCCAAGTATACCTTTTATTTCATTCTCATAGGGGAGAAAAGACTTGGGATGTCTGAGGACAACAGGAATCCCCCCCACCAACCTCCTGAAGGAGGGGAACAGAGGACACAACCAGAGGATGTGGAGGAAGGAGAGGTGGTGGAAATTGTCACAACAGGTGAGTGTCTGACACCACAGATTCAGGTAATAGATGTATGACTGCATATTTATAATACATGGCGTTTCTTTTTTCTTTTAGGTGATGTGCATGTTGTGGAAGAACAATCTACTCTTTTCACGACTGACAGTGCACAAAGACTAATCCAGGACATCATGTATTGTAGTCAGGATTTAGACATCATCAAGCAAAAGACAAATGAGGTTGAACAAAAACTGAAGAACATGATTGATGTACTAGGAAGAATCTAAATAACTACCAAATAACACCAGTTTATATTTTTGGGGACCACGTTTTTAAATTTTTTGACGCATTTTAAAAGCCAAATTTGGAAGATGCACACAGTGTGTCAACATGTGCTATCTGCCATCAGGGGATATCAATGTACGTGTTTTGTGGATGCAACTCCTTCCTCGTAACTCTAGTAGGTTAGAGGAAGGAGTTGCACCCCCAAAACACGTCCATTGATCCCCCATGATGGGAGATAGCACATGTTGACATGAGGTATGGGATCAGAAAGGAAATCCCCAGTTTTAATCCCAATTTTTGTGCATCTTCTAAATTTGGCTTTTACGGGGTGACATCACCCCATCTGATGAAGGCAAGATCAAGACATTTTTGACACTATAATGTCTGATATTGCCTTCAGTTTTTCAATGTTGAACTTTGTAAGTTCCAGAGTTGTGTAGGTTATGTTTGCAAACATGCCTGTTTGTTTATGTACTTTTCTAAAAATTTCAAGGTAAAACTTTAAAAAACAATTTGTGTTTTTTTGAACACAAAATGTTTTATAACGCACATGTGAATGTGCACGGAGTAAAAGGTTTTATACTCAACAATGTGAAGCTTCTTCTTTCAATGCTCAATACCACTTTTTCTATTAAGTGGGTGTTTATAGTGACAATGGGGGTTAGTTAATAATGTAAAAACCACTTGGCACTACAAGTGCACTAGGAGAACCTAGGAGACAGATTAAAACAAACACAAGCAGTAAATCAAAATCAAGATTTTATCAGATCATTTTTTTTTTTTAAGAAAATATTTATAAAATTTTTCTGGCAAAGCAATGGGCCCCCTACTAGGGCTAGATTTTCTTAAAAAAAAACTCGATTCACAATTCGAATAGAGTTTTTTTTCTGTGGAAACCGCGCCGGAGCTTATAGGCGAGGCTGCGGCCTAGTCCACGGGGTCTGGCCTCGCGGACTAGGCCGAAGCCGCGGCCTCACCTAAAAACTCCTTGCCCGCAGCGCCTCAGGACCGGCACGGTGAAAAAAAAAAAATCTAAAAAAAACCGATTTGCTTAAATTTTGAATCGATTTGACCTCTCAACTCGATTCAAGATTTAAATCTATTTTTTTCCCCAGCCCTACCCCCTACCCGTAAAATATTCAGCATATTTTTCCCGCACTTCTCGGGCGCAAACCAGGAACTTTGGTAAGTAAATAATTTTTAAGAGGTTGCCTCTTCCTACCGGGGTCAAAGGGAGAGATCTCCAAGTGGAACACTTCTGTTGGAGTTGGGTCAACAGTGGGTACACATTTTTTTCTAGGTAACCTGTCATTTCATTCCCTATTTTCACCCTCAGGTCAGTGAATTCGTCCACCCATTGCAAATGCCAAATTTGTCAAACACAGCTGGAGCTGCTCTTAGGGATTCAGAGGCGTCTGCCAGATATAGGAGCGAGTCGTCGGCATATAAGGAGATCTTCACCTCTGCGCCAACCTGTAGTCCCTTAACTGACTCATCCGCTCTGAGAAGGATGGCAAGAGGCTCGAGGGCTAAGGCGAATAGAGCCAGGGAAAGCGGGTACCCTTGCCTCGTACCTCTCCCCAGTGTAAAGGCCCATGAGAGGACCCCGTTGATACGGGCTCTGGGCAGACAGCAGCTGGAGCCAAGCCAGGAACCTAGGCCCGAATCCAAATTTGCTAAGGACCGCCCAAAGGTAGCCCCACTCGACCGAGTCGAAGGCCTTCTCGGCGTCGAGTGAGGCCACCACCCCTGGTTTATCTGAACGAGGCGATCGCTATATGTGTGTGCAACCGACGGATGTTTATGTCTGTTCCCCTGCCAGGCATGAATCCCATCTATCAGGGTGCATCAGGGCCGTGATGACCTCGTTCAATCTATTGGCCAGAATTTTAGAGAGAATTTTTGTGTCAACATTAAGGAGGGAAAAGGGGCGATAGGAAGAGCATAGAGTCGGGTCCTTTCCTGGCTTGGGGATGACCACTATTACCGCCTCATGCGTTGAGTTGGGAAGGTGGCCCTCATCCATGGATTTAGCTAGTAGAGATTGAAGTCTAGGGGCCAGTTATTCTGCATAAATTTTATAACATTCCACCGGGATGCCGTCAGGTCCCGGTGTCTTACCTGCTTGCATCATTTTAAATGCCTTCTGGATTTCTTCAATTTTAATGGGGGCATCTAGTTTGTTCGCATAGGTTGGGGTGAGGGTCGGTATATCAACATCCTCAAGGTAGGCTATCAACTACTCAGAGTCGTAGGCGACTCGGGAGCTATATAGAGGAAAATGATCACCGCTCCAGGAGCACCAGGCAGACAACAGGTGAATCAATCTTGGTTCGGAAGTCATGGGTGCTGACTAATGCTGATAGCAACAAACATGAACGAATTCTGGACAGCCGCACTCGTATATAGCCTTGTTTATTGAAAGATGCACATCAAATTCGAAAAATCACAGCGGACAGAAAAGAGCTGACGTTTCGCACTAGCGTTAGTGCTTACTCATAGCTATATAGTGTTTGGTAATAGGAGGCAAATTCGCGATTAATGTCCTCCATTGTGGAGAGGAAAGAACCGTCGGCAGCCTGGATCTGTCCTATGGTCATACCTATGGATTGCTCCTTGGAGAGCCAGGCGACCAGTCTTCTCCCCCTGTTCAAATATCCTCTGTGTTTGATGGAGGAGTCTCTTCTGTGTCAGAGATGTCCTCGGCAGAAGGGTCTCTCGCAAGAGGGATTGCAATCGGGCATAAGTCTGTGGGTCAGGGCACCTGACATATAAAGCCTCCTGTCTCTCTGCCTCCACCTCAAGGTTTGTAAGATCCTTTCTACGATACCTACGAACTTGCACTATTATGGTCTGGTACTATCCCCTGGAGTATGCCTTAAAAGCATCCTAGACTGAGGAGGCCGAGTCAGCATTTATCCTCCGGTATGATTCTATCCCTCATCCCTGTATTTCAGTTCCACCTCAACATCCAAGACCCAATATCTGGACAATCGCCAGAGTTTGTCTGATGGGGCCAACGAGAGATCTAGCTCCAGGAGAACTGGAGTGTGGTCAGAAATACCTTGGGGAAGGATTGTGACATCCCAGACTTTAGGGAGAACAGGTTCTCCCGCATAGACTAAGTCGATGCGAGAGAAAGTTCTGCGAGAGGCAGCGTGGCATGTGTATGCTCTGGCCCGGGGGTATTTCCATCTCCAAAGATCATAAAGACCGTAGGTGTCAGCCCAATCGGCAAGCCCCTGGCGGGTCGTACCAGAGGGAAGTAGTCTGTCTAGTCCTGCGTCGGGAACCAGATTAAAGTCCCCTAGTATAAGTACATTTTTAGTGGAAAAATAGGATTTTTAAAACAGCTTACCTGTAAAATCCTTTTCTTGGAGTACATCATAGGACACAGAGCCTCAAGTAATTACTTGGTGGGTTATGGGCCTACCTTCAGGTGTTGACACTGGTATAACCAATACAGGAAGTTGACTTCCCTATATAACCCCTCCTCCTTCCAGGAGTCCTCAGTTTTTGTAGCCAAGCAATATAAGCAATATACTCTCACCCCATAAAACAGAGGGGCGGGAGCTCTGTGTCCTATGATGTACTCCAAGAAAAGGATTTTACAGTTTTAAAAATCCTATTTTCTTAATCGTACATCATAGGACACAGAGCTTCAAGTAATTACTTGGTGGGATGTCCCATAGCAATGCTACTTGAGGGGAGGGAGACACAACCCCTAGGGCACCCCCAGACCTTGAGGAATTATACTGCTGCTTGCAGCACACTGCGCCCGAAGGCGATATCCTCATTCCATTTTACATCTACTTGATAAAATTTTGTAAATGTATGCACTGAAGACCAAGTTGCGGCCTTGCAGCTCTGAGACATGGAGGCCTGGTGACGCACTGCCCAAGAAGCACCAACCGCTCTGGTAGAGTGCGCCTTAACTTGAAAAGGGGGAATCTTTCCCTTTAAATCATAAGTTCGAATTATAATTTGCCGAATCCACTTAGCCACAGTGGATTTTGACGCTGCCTGTCCTTTTTTAGGACCCTCTGGCAGAATAAATAAGACATCAGTCCTGCGAATTTGAACAGTTTTCTTTAAATAGATCTTCACTGCTCTCACCACATCAAGACAATGTAGTGACTTTTTCTTCCTTGGAACATGGTTTTGGAAAAAACGATGTCAGGACAATATCTTCATTCAGATGAAAGCCTGAACGAGGGCGTAACACCACTTTGTCCTCATGAATAATCAAATATGGCTCTTTACAGGAAAGAGCAGCCAATTCTGAAACCCTCCTTGCTGAGGCTATAGGAACCAAAAATATCAGCTTCCTAGTCAGAAAGACTAAGGGAATATGCTGTAATGGTTCGAATGGCGGTTTTTGTAACACTGACAAAGCTAAATTCAAGTCCCAAGGGCTTAAGGGTGATTTAATTGGCGGATTAATCCGCATCACTCCTTGCATGAAACCCCGGACTAAAGAATGCGTAGCAAGTGGTCTTTGAAATAAAATTTATAAGGCTGAGACTTGGCCCTTAATAGTACTCAGGGCCAACTTCATCTCTACGCCTACTTGTAGAAAGGCAAGAATTATGCCTATAATATATCTCCAAGGGTGCCAACCCTTGGATTCACACCAGGAAACATAAGCTTTCCAGACTCTATAATATATAGCTCTAGAAGCTGGCTTCCTAGCATTAAAGTAGAAATAACTGCCCTGGAAAGCCCACGTCTTTTCAGAATGTGGGTCTCAATAGCCAGGCCGTTAAATTTAGCATTCGTAAGGTAGGATGGAATATCGGCCCCTGTGAGAGCAGGTCTGGCCTTAGTGGAAGGGACCACAGATCCTCCACTGCCATCTTTACGACCTCTGCATACCATGACCTTCTGGGCCATGCTGGTGCTGCCAGAATTACCGGTTTTCTTTCCAGCTTAATCCTGCAAAGAAGTCGAGGCAGTAACTGAATAGGGGGAAATGCATAGATCAGTAAAAGCTGATCCCACAGATTCACCAACGCATCTGTTCTGCATGCGAATGGATCCTTTGTTGTGGACACAAAGTTGACTAACTTTATGTTGCACTGGATGCTAGAAGATCTACATCCGGAGTCCCCCATCCTTTACAAACAGCCCGAAACATGTTGGGGTGAATAGACCATTCCCCTGGGAATAATCTGCTGGCGGCACATGTAGTGCGCGTGCCAATTCTCTATTCCCGGAATGAAGACTGCCGATGGGCACGGAATATTTCTTTCTGCCCAAGTTAGAATATGGTTCACTTCTCTCTGCACTGAGAGATTCTTGGTGCCCCTTTTGGTGATTGATATAGGCCACAGCCATGGCATTGACGGATTGGATCCTGTCGGGACAATACCTTAACCTGGAAGTCCAGGCTTTTAGAGCCAGATGCACTGCCCGAATCTCTAGGATGTTGATGGGCAAGGCTCTTTCGGTTCTTGAACACTGTCCTTGGACAGTTGTCTTCTCTGTCATTACCACTTTCCAGATAAGTGGTCTGAAGGATTTACCCTTTAGGACATTCTTTAGTAACCACCAATTGAGGCTTTGGGACACCCTTGGGGACAGCTGCATTGGCAAGTCCAAAGCTTGGATTGTTTTGTTCCAACCAAAAAGAATACTGCTTTGCAACAGTCTCGAATGGAACTGGGCAAAGGGAACTGCTTCGAATGAAGCCACCCTCCTTTCTAACAACCTCATGCAAAGGAGAATGGAGGGACCTCCTTTTGACCTGACCATCCGCACCAACTCTTATGGAGTTGTGTTTTTTTTTTTTCTGGGCAAGAAGACCCTTTGTCTGGGCTGTATCTATGATCAGATCCAAATACTGCAGCCCTTTTTTAGCGATTTTAACGGAGACTTTACTAGGTTGAGAACGCAACCCAGACCTTTCCAGGTAACTGGTTGTAATGCGTACACCTTACCCTGAACAGCGATTGGTCTATTAGCAATAGATCGTCTAGGTATGCCAAGACTGTTTAAGCCCTGTGCCCTTGACCTGGCTACAGGTGGGGCTAGCACTTTTGTGAACACTCGAGGTGCTGTAGCTAGCCCAGAGAGTAAGGCTATAAACTGAAATGCTGCTGTTCTACTTCGAACCGCAGAAACCTTTGGTGAGCGGGAAATATATGGACATGCAGATATGCATTCCTGATGCCGATAGGCACCAGAAGTATTCCTCCTTGCAGGATAGAAACTACTGACTTGATCGACTCCATAGAAAGGAGCGGATCTTCAGGAACTCATTTCGATTCTTTTAGATCTAGAATGGATCTGTTGAATTTCTGCGTGGCTCTGTACATGTACAGGAAACGCATTAAAAAGGCAGTGAAGGTTCTAAGGAACCTAAGAAAAAACAGAACTATCAATGCTTGTGTATTCTAGAGGTCTATGTTCCTCAAGTCGCATCAAAGTGGTACCAAAGTAGTGCAGGGACTACCTTGAAGTCGCACAGATCTGAACAGTACTTCTTGGAAATCATGCCCTAGAGTCTCACGGTGAAAGCTGTCACCGCTGCCTAGAGGCAGCTGCCCCTGCGTAGGGGAAGGAATCCGTTTAAATGACTTATCCAAGGTCACAAGCAGCCAACGTGAGGACGAGGTCCCACGTCTTTCAGGAAGCCTCCCATGGCTAGGCTGTTCACTAGTGAGGAGTGGCTCCTTCACTAGTGAACGCTGACATGTGGATCTGAACCCATGTCTGTCAGGAAGTCTCCCATGGCTGCACTGGCCGTCAGAGTACTTAACCTGTGAGCTGTTGTGGCTTCACTTTAAATAAAAGGACATTTATACCTTTTTTTGGACAAAAAGAGTTTTACTGCTAGAAATCATTTGGATGTATTTCACCAAACCTTCCCCAATGAAAAGGGAAACTAGTCAGACACCCTTTTTTGCAAGATGCTTCGGCTGACCAACCCCTTTAACCACAGGGTCCTAAGCATGCATTTTAGCACAAGCGCAAGGCGAGACGCCTGGTGGATAGGGTCTTTTATTGCATCTATGGCGAAACATAGCACCATTGGTAGGAGGATTTTAACAAAAAAATTTCAACTCCTTATTTGTTGGATGCTTAAGCAATTATGCATCTTTATTGATGCTGGAAACCGCAGCGTCTACTGCTGGTACTTTCCAACCTTTGTGAATTTTTCCTCCATGATAGAGAACTGAGAAACTCTTTGGAGGGAAAAAATGCTTATCCAGATGATCCCATTCAGCATAAATAAGCGCTGTAAAAAGGTTTTTTTAAAAAACAAAAAACAAAGAAGGGACCTGGACTTTCAGCTTACTCTGTCAGGAGTAGTATAAAAAGTGGAATGAACCATCTCTGTAAGAGTTTGTACCATCAATCTGTCAGATTGTGAGGTTGCATAAGGTTCATCAACTGTTTCCTCCGCAGAGGAAAATTTGGCTTGTTTTTCCCCGTGATCACCTGAGGATAACACCTCATCCTGTGCCCACTGTTCCCTTGGAAAAATGGGTTTGAGGTGGGGGGGGGGGGGGGAAAAATCTAGCATGCTTCCTATCCTCTTGGATGGAGAATGTGATTAAAGCCGCTAATCTTCCTTCTAAGCCCAACAGGCAGAGGAGAATGCATCTTCAGTCACATACACAGGGGCTGAAGTGTGAGAAGCAGTTGCACCACCAATTGCTTCCAATGACTCACCCTGGCTTGCCATATCAGGTATCTCCGGAGAGGATGACAGTGTGGAGGCATGACTGGAGTTCCCAGCGCCTAGGGGTGGAATCCTTGGTACCTTTGTGGTACACTGGAAATCAAATGTGCTAAGCACAAAAGCAGAGGCAATTTAACAAATTATGGTATTTGCTGAACAATAATTTTAGCAAAAGAAAACAAACGTCACCATAAGGATCAGCCTTTGATGCTGAGTACCATAATATTTCCTGTGCTGAAAAACCCTATTTACATACCTTTACATGCCCAGCGCTCCTGTGTCTTAGTGTGACAGACGTCTGTCTTCAGCATATGAACTGAGAGCGTCTGTGTTAAGCCTCAGGTGAGAACCTGATTACACATAAGTGTCAGCTGTTACCGCACCTCTCCAGGAGGAGAGGGGAGGGGTAGGGGAATTTTTATCAGCAGTGTTTGTTAGGCTCCTAGTTTTAAAGGAAGACTTCATCTTATACAAAAAAAATGCAAATGGCTGGTTTTGTATGTTCATAAACTACTGCTGTAACCCCTTTAGATCCCTCAGAAGAGGAACAATATCTGTTCAATTAAGAACTCCCCTCTGGCTGCAGGGACCACACCCGCTGCTATAGCCAGACACAGAGCTGCTGAAAAAGGCATCGTACTAGGTAAGTGTAATATACTCCCTCTAGGGGAGACATTTTACGGCATACAGTTATACATTTTATTTATATATATATATATATATATATATATATATATATATATATATATATATATATATATATATATATATATTTTTTTTTTTTTTTTTTTGAGAAAAAGGCATAAGTGGACTTTTTACAGTTCCTAGGCTTCTCCCCTTACCTTATCCTCGCTACAGGATACTGCTGATTTAACAGACAGATCCAACCTTCACCCATCACAGCGGGCAGCGTAGTTAGACCTTCAATGACTGGGGCCCTTTTTAATAGGGGTTCCGCTCCTTTGGACCTGTATAGCACCCCTCAGGAACAACTTTAGGTAATATGAAAAACCAAAGAGTCCTGGTTCCTAGGGTCCAGCTCTCAAAGAGAAGCTTACAGGCAAAACCTCGTTCTTCAATGTGAGGCCCAGGTACCATCCTATGGCCTCAGTGGCGAGGATGGATCAGGTTGTGGAGGTTTTTTAAATCCAGCATGGATCCCTCCCTGGAGCTCCTCAGAGCACATCTTCACTCGTGACCAACACCTTAGACACTGGCGAAAAAACTGTGGACTCCTGGAAGGAGGAGGGGTTATATAGGGGAGACAACTTTCTGTATTGGTTATACCAGTGTCAACACCTGAAGGTAGGCCCATAACCCACCAAGTAATTACTTGAGGCTCTGTGTCCTATGATGTACGATAAAGAAATTCTGCTATTTTGGCAGTGATTTGGTTCAATACCTGAAGGGAGGCCGGGGGCGGGAGGTACAGGCCTACAATTACCCATGGCATGTTGTGTATTAATGCATGTATCACCACATACCTACCCTCCGGGTCCAGAGCCAGATCGAGGAGTCGGAAGGGGAGTGTTTTTAGAATTAAAATGCTTACCCCTCTTGAAAATGCAGAGGAGGTTGAGTGGTAGTGGTGACCCACCCACGTTTTTTTTAAACTTAAAGTCTTCTTTCCCACCAGATGAGTCTCCTGGAACACACACATGTGGATGGTAGGTTTTAACAAATTGGAATACCAGGGAGAATTTAGGCCTCTCGTGTTCCAGAAGAGTATCTTAAGGGAAGACATCTGCGTTGTCTAAGAATGTTATAGGATGATAGGTGCGGGTCAGACTTCCTCCATGAGGGCATCCGCGCCCAGAAGAACACACAGGAGACATTAACAACCATGCAATGTTAGTCAGAACATTCACCAGCAATACTGTCATATACCATAAAAACAATAAAAATAATAACTCAGGGTCTGCAACAGCAGTCCAAGATAACCAACTGTCCCCTCCCTCAAACCCGGCAGGAGGGCTTTCTTCCCCAAAAACAGGTCGGCTTTCCAGCCTAACATGAGGGCAATGTGCAAGAAGTACCTAGCCTCCCACTTCAGACCTGGCTGAAAAACGATATAATCATTTTGCAGTCCGGCAAGGATATTTAGTGTAGATCTACCGGACCCCAGGGGCACTTACTTCAGAACACGGGGGAACATAACATAAGCATCAACCCCTGAATTATAAAAATTATTGGCTCATCATAGCTGCATACCCTGACCCCTCTGAGTATGACACAACTAAGTATTTGAAGAGAGAACATCCCAAACTCTGTAAGGGATATCTCCCCCAAGCATTCCCAGGGCATTGGGGTATCTCCAGGCAGGAGCATTATAGGAGGACTGTAATTAGAGTCTGGGAGAGACCTTGCGCCCAGGGGCAGTACCCTCCGCCACTTAGTCAATTCCTCTACGGAGGGAGCACCACGTGGAAAGTACAACCATATGCATAATTTTGCAGGGTGGGTATCGTGCACGGCCAGGACATCCTCCCAGCCAGGTTAGTGTGCCGCAGCACCATCAAACCATATGCCATTGTGCACAGAGTGATCCTTTGAATGGAACAGGGACAACAAGTCTCTAAGCTGTGGAGTCCGTTGATCAACCAGCATATCTCATGCTGTCTATAGGTGCAAGAACATTGGGCATTTCAGTACTGAGCGCAAATATAAATACACTCCCCACCCTCGCCGCCACAGTCCGCCGCTCCGTGGCTCAGCCAGGGGAGGAAAGGAACAGTCCCCACGTCATCTTGAGTCCCCTCACGCCCGGGGTCCCCCGGACAAGGACATGCAGGGAGGACAGGAATCCATGTGGGAGCATCCATTGCATAAAGGAGTGAGTTACTCAGCTCGCCTTCCAATATCTCTCAAATTTAAGTTTCCTCTATACTCAGTAAGGGTAATGTCTCAGTTCAGGAGTATAGACAGGGGGCTCGAACAAACAGTGGGCTAAGGTATAAAGGGTTTAACATACCTGACAGGGTCTAGTTGGGGAGTGTTTCAGCCCATGCTGCAGCGTCTCTAGGCGAGGTGAAGAGCTGCACTCTCTCCCCATCTTGGACCCACAGCCTGGAGGGGTCTCAGCGTTCCTCTTTTGGCCGAGTCATCTGCCTCCGGGCATCACCCAATCCTCTTGCAGAAACTCCGCTGAGGGATGGGTGTGATTAAGTCCTCATACACCAGGATCGTGGCAGGATGAAGAGACGGAGACGGGAGCTCAGCTAACACACGTTTGCTCCCTGCGCCATCTTGGACACGCCCCCTACCTCTGTTCTTTAAGTATGTGTTTTTGTTGCCAAGGCAGCAAACATTGACAGCTACTTTAATTTTACAGTTAATCTCAGTGCACTGCAAACCATGACCCGTGGTCACTATTTTCGGAACCCTGTCTTGTGTTACTCAGGTTTTTTCTGAGTTCCAGAACAATGCAGTTATCATTCTTGTGATTTGTCATCCTCTACTAGTCTTTTCACAAAAGTTCAACAGTCAAGAGTAAGACCACTGGACATGTTCTTATGACACCCGTTACTGGAGGGTGGAGACATTGGTAACAATGGATTTTGATATAAAGTATATCTATCAACAGAAATGGTAAATTCTTTGGAGAGGTAAAAAGAGGATGCCCAAAATGTATTTGGTGTTGCCCTTACTTGATACAGACATCAGTTTGGTCAGATGCTTTACAAGCTGGTAACGGTAATAAAATTACATATAAACATACATTTTGTTTTAAAACTACAGTTCTAATAAAATACTACAAAATATAAGATATCATGTACTGCAGTAGTAGGTTCTCTTTATAGATATCAATATGCATCTGTAGACACCTGTCTACAATATGGATGGGGAAAATTAATTAGAGTTATGTATTTATGTAAGAGGGGGGCATTAATAAAATAATGTAAGTGTGTACTACCTGTTCTAATGTCACTCAGTGGAATGTCCACACCTTCAGACATTTTATCTGGGGGGAAAAAACAAAACGCACAACTATAAAACATATTCTACCCATTACAAATAAAATAAGAAAGTTCTATACATCACACAAAACATTAATGGATAAGTTCACCTTTTGGAACATGTTACACCCATATTTAGGATGGAAAATTAACATGTTCCAGCAGCTGCAGCCATTTCCCCTCCTGCCCAGTAAAAGCGGACGGGCATCTTCTCTGGGCGCTGAAACGAATGCGGTCATGAAGAGCTCCGCCCACTCAGCCATTGAGCCCAGGGTTCACATTGAGGGTGGGTTTGAAATCGTTCAGCCGAATTCGCAAAATTAAAAACCTTCAATCCAGTCTGACTACGGGGGGCGATTTGATAGACATCTGTGCGGGTTCATGCACAGATTTCTATTCAAATCTTCCCCGAAGTCGCCAAAAGTAGTACAGGAACTACTTTTGGGAAAAAGTTGGCGTTGCACCAATTCAGACGGTGCCGTTGCCGGCAATAGCCGGCGATTTTACATGTCAAACCGTATGTTAAAACGGTCCGATGTGAACGTGGGCTCACAGTCCTCTGTAAATGGGAAACTACAAGTCCCAAAAACCTTTGCAGCTGTCAGCTTGTAGTTCTCAAGGAACTACCACGGCGCTGTAACCCACTCTGGTAGTTCATTCATTCTTCCTGTCAGTGCGTATCTGCTTGCCCGTACGAGCTACGAGCAAACAGATACGCTGACAGGTCTACAGGAGTCCTGCATGGTACCAGTGATCTATTGTTTGCTGATGAAATGCTTTACAGGCTCCCAAAACAAAAAAATTTAAATGCTAATTTTTTTACCTGCAAAAAAATGTGCATTATTTTTTATTGAAAGGTGAACTTATCCATTAACAAATATTTCAAAATGTCTTGAACTGATTGCATTACAAATAGGAAGAAATACATAATGCTATATTTGTTTATGCCTTGAAATCAGAAAGAGAAAAAAAAAGGAATTTTGTATTTTCCATATGATCCCTTTATGAGAGTTACACAGCATTTTGTACTCATTAACTTTGGGCTAAACAGCAACCAACAAGAGTATGGACAGTAGGCAGAAAAAAAAAAGAACTGCCCCTAGGGGCAATAAGCCCTACTCTAACCTCTACTTTTTTGCTCAGCTGTACCAAGTAGTACAAAAGAAAAAAAAATAACATACAGCATTAAAGCAAAGGGCGTTGACACTTAAAGTGTTACTAAACCCAGGACCCTGCATTCACCATATCTGGTTTCCCACAATACACAGAACATTGAAATGCAATTATTTTAGTAAATAGAAGCTGCTAAATACCTTTACTCAGTAGTATATAGCAGTCTCTGGTTTAAGCTTGTAGAAGGAGCTTTCATTTTACTCTGATTGTCCTATGAGGCTGCAGGACCCCTGACCCTTTGTCTGGACAGTGCCGATTGGCCGTGTGCTGGTCACAAACAACCCCCCCCCCCCCAGAAAAAAAAATATCTCTAGCAATACACACCAAACTGAGCATGTGCAGAGTGACTTCAAAGGCTCTGTCTTATCAGGAGATGGATTGGGGACAGTGGAAGAAGGGGAGGATCAAAGAAGACTGGATTGAACAGCCTTTTTACACAATGCACAATGCAGAGCATGAACCTCTTAGGTTCCACAGTGAATATAACGCATGATTTACTCCATTTACAGAATGCTGTTCAGTAACACTTTATCTTAAATAAAAGTTTTTATTGAACAAAAATAAAAATAGGCATCACAAAGTCCAGAACAAGACACGTTTATACAGGTTTCAAGGAACATTATCTTGTGTGGAAAGGAGCCTCCTTTTAAAGTTTGGTGGAAGAGGTGTTTCCTGTTTGAAAGGGGAGGAGTCACTCTCTCAAGTGCTGTCCTGAAAGACGTTAAGGGAAATATAATCTCAGTCATTGAATATGGAAGGACAACCAAGGATCTATACAAAGAAAAACTAGAGTTAGACTTACCGGAAACTGTTTCTGGGAGTGGTCAAGGACAACACAGGAGAGAGACAGGCTCCACTTCCGGAGGCAGTAAACACAAAAATTCCAGGAGGCCCAGGCATCCCCACTTCAGTATAACATACGAGTATCTCCCAAGAACACTTCAGAAACACCACAAAAAAACATCCACCATTAAAACAGCATTTTAGGTAGGGAATCCCTGCTATCCTGGACAACTCCTAGAGACAGAGTTACCGGTAAGTAACTGTTTTTCTCCAGTTGTCCAAGACAGCAAAGGAGAGGATCAGCGAGAACTTACCAGATTTGGGGTGGGTGGGGTGAGGGAAACGACTGCCTGAAGCACTTTTCTCCCAAACGCCTGATCTTTCACGGAGAGAAGGTCCAACCTGTAATGTTTTATGAAGGTCGGGTAGCTTGACCACATTGCTGCTCGACAAATCTGCTCTGGTGTGGCCCCAGCTCACTCTGCCTATGAAGCCGACAGTGCCCGTGTGGAGTGAGCCATGGGGGGTGGGGGGGGGGGGGGGTGGGGGGGCTACCTTATTTAAGACTTTGTAGGATTCCACGATTGCCTGCTTAATCCAGGGGGTGACCATATTCTTTGAGGCTTGCAGCCCTACCCTGTTAACGGAATGCAGAATAAATAGGGCATTCGTTTTCCTAATTTCCACTAGTTACCTCTATATACTGCAAGATACAAGCCCTCACATCCAGATGGTGGAACTCTTCTGCTTTCGGATTCGCTGGAGATGCAAAGAAGAAGGGCAGGAGGATTTCCAGTGATCTGTGGAACTTCGAAGACACTTTCGGCAAGAACCCCAGGTCAGTGTGCACCACCAGTCTATCCTCAAAGATTTGCAGGTACAGCTCTTTAATAGAGAGAGCGCAATATGCCTGTAGAGATAGCCACCAGAAAGACCGCTTTAAGGAGTAAGCCACTTCAATGACATCTCCTGAAGCTGACCGCTTAATCCATCCCTGCAACACGACCGACAGTTCCCATTTGGGCAAAAACTTGAAAGGCACGGGGCCTTAAAGAATCTACTAACCAGCAGATCTATCTCCAAGGGATACCCCTTTTGCTTCCCCTTTCCCCATGGTTTCCTGGAGGCTGGCTCTTTGGAAGCCTGTTAAAGTGCCTTTTGAGAGAGAGAGAGAGAGAGAGAAAAAAAAAAAAAAAAACAACACTTTGCTGGAATCTGCTCATTTTTGACTGGAAATGATTTCTTTTTATCTGCTGTTCGGTCTAACACTTAACACTCCTTCAAAAGGAACGCCACAAAGCCTCACCTTCGAGGCTGGGTCCCCTGATCAAGATTTCAGCCAAAGGGCCCTACAAGAGAAGTTCACTAAGGCTGCGGCTTTTGCGAGAGCTTAACGGACTCCACTGTGGCATCCGCCATATAGCCTGCAACGTAGGGAGCGAGTCTTGGATCTCTTTCCGTGAGGTTCCCCCCTCTAGATGGGCCTACAATTGGCCTAACCAGACCTCCAAGTTTCGCGCCACTACCGTGGTAGCCATGGCTGGCTTAAAGTAACACTAAAGCTTTGTTTTTTTGTTTTTAAAAAATAACATGCATATTATACTTACCTCCACTGTGCAGCTCGTTTTGCACAGAGTGGCACCGAACATCCTCTTCAGGGGTCCTTAGGCGGCTCTCACAGCTCCTCCCCGCATTAGATAACCCCCTAGGAGAAGCTCTCTCCTGGGGGGTTACCTTGCAGGCGTGCCCCTGAGTCATTCCTTCGCCGTCCATAGAAGCTGAATGTAAGACTCGGCCCCGCCCCCCGGGCCATTGGATTTGGTTAACCAGTTGCTGACTGCCGCACGCTGATGTACGTCGGCACAATGGCACGGGCAGGCATAAGGGCTTACCTGTACGTCCCTGCCTGCCCGCGGGCGGGGGGTCTGATTGGACCCCCCCCCCGCTACCTGCGGCGGTCGGATTCAGGTCAGGGGCAATCAGAGGTGAGGGGGAGGCCACTCAGAACATTGTACATTGTAATGTAAACAGAAGCGGAGGAAGTGATGTCACCTCTCCTCGAGCCGGTCTTTTCGTTCCGGTGCTGAGGAGAGAAGACATCAAGTAAGTTTGCACCAACACTACACTTCCAGTAGAACACGCAGGCACACTTTTCACACCCCCATCACCCCTCTGTCACAGTGACACCAATAGCAGTTTTTTTTTTTTGCATTGGTGTTAGTTTGTGACAGTCATAAGTGGTAGGGCAGTTAGGGTTAGCCCCCTTTAGGTCTAGGGTACCCCCCTAATAAAGTTTAAACCCCATGATCACCCCCCGCCGCCAGTGTCACTAAGCGATCGTTTTTTTGATCGCTGTATTAGTGACACAGGTGACGCTAGTTAGGGAGGTAAGTATATAGGTTCGCCGTCAGTGTTTTATAGCGACAGGGACCCCCATATACAACCTAATAAAGGTTTTAACCCCCTGATTGCCCCCTAGTTAACCCTTTCACCAGTGATCACCGTATAAGTGTTACAAGTGACGCTGGTTAGTTTATTATAGTTTTAGGGCACCCGCCGTTTATTACCTAATAAAGGTTTAACCCCCTAATTGCCCGGCGCTGATATAAGTTAAGTTTTTAGGGTCAGATAAGGTCTGCATCGCCCCAGGCAGCGTCAGGTTAGCACCAGTACCGCTAACACCCACGCACGCAGCATACACCTCCCTTAGTGGTATAGTATCTGAACGGATCAATATCTGATCCGATCAGATCTATACTAGCGTCCCCAGCAGTTTAGGGTCCCCAAAAACACAGTGTTAGCGGGATCAGCCCAGATACCTGCTAGTACCTGCGTTTTGCCCCTCGGCCCAGCCCTGCCCCCCAAGTGCAGTATTGATCGATCACCGTCACTTACAATACACTAAACACATAACTGCAGCGTTCGCAGAGTCAGGTCTGATCCCTGCGATCGCTAACAGTTTTTTGGTAGCGTTTTCATACAGTCGCTAACAGTCAGGAGCTTTTTTGCCTGTGATTCTCACTAGTGTACCACTAAATATAAAGCCCAAAATGGCAAATCGAAGGTACACTAGTGAAGAGGCCTACACGTTTCTGAGCATGACAGATAGTGAAGAGGAAGTCACTCATCGGTCAGATTCAGGCTCAAAATACGAACCTGTAGACAGCAGCGGCTCCATGACAGATAGCTCTGACGACGGAGTTGTGGTCCCTGCCAAGGTCAGGTGTACCAGACCCCGAACTACTTCTTCTGTCCTTGATGTGCAAGAACCGCAGGTCCCTTGTATGGAGCAGAGCAGTACTAGCGTCGCCATTCCTTCTGGTGAACTGGCAAGCACCAGCGGCCTAGTACACCCTGGTCGTACATCCAGCACTGCAGTAATACTTGGTGACGTGGCGAGTCCCATAAGTGCAGTTCAAGCTGGCAAGCACAAGTAGTGTCCCGCTGCCACCAAGAAGACGAACACAGGCCTGTCGTGCCCATAGTGCCCTTCCTGCTGCATTCGCCAATCCGAATTGGGAACCCACCACTTCTGCAGCACCCGTACTTCCCCCATTCACTGGCCAACCCGGCATTCATGTGGAAACAGTTGATTTTACGCCACTGGATTTTTATTCGCTGTTTTTCACCGAAGATCTCTATAGATCTATTGTGGACCAAAGCAATTTATATGCTGGTCAACACATCGCCACTATTCCCCAGGCCTCCCTTGCCAGAGATTGGAGACCAATTACGGTCTCCGAATTTAAGCTCTTTCTGGGCCTTTCCCTCAACATGGGCATAACTAAAAAGAGTGAGTTGCGGTCATATTGGTGCACTGACCCAATTCACCATATGCCCTTGTTCTCTGCCTCCATGACCAGGGCACGATACGAGCAGATTTTGCGGTTCATGCACTTCAACAACAATGAACTCTGTCGTCCTCGTGGAGACCCTGAATACGATTGGCTCTACAAAAATCGGCCCCTCGTAAACCACTTCAACCAACGTTTTGCAGACTTGTTTACTCCCCATCAAGTTGTCTGCGTTGATGAGTCCCTGATTAAGTTTTCTGGCCGCTTGTCATTCAAACAGTACCTTCCCAGCAAGCGTGCCAGATACGGGGTCAAGATGTATGAGCTCTGTGACAGGGCCACAGGCTATACATCTAGTTTTATGGTTTAAGAGGGCAAAGATAGTCACGTAGAGCCGACAAACTGCCCTGACTACATAGGAAGCGCTGGCAAGATTATGTGGGACTTGGTGTCACCCTTATTCGGAAAGGGGTACCACTTATATGTGGACAATTATTACACGAGCGTGACACTTTTTAGTCACCTTTTTGATTGGAGCATGTGGCACCGTGCGACCTAATCGCTGGGGCTTTCCCCAGCGGCTTGTAGATTCCCGTCTTAGGCTGGGGGAGAGAGCCTGCTTCAAGTGTAATAATTTGCTCGCTATGAAGTGGAGGGATAATAAGAATGTTTTCGTACTTACCTTCATGCAGACACGACGGTCCAAATTACTACGGCGACTGGTGTTGTGGAGAAACCCCTCTGTGTCCACGAATATAACCAAAATATGGGAGGGGTGGACCTCAACAACCAGTTGTTGGCACCGTACCTAGTTGCCCGTAAGGCCAGACGCTGGTATAAAAAAGTGTCTGTATATTTATTTCAATTGGCTTTGCTGAACGCGCAAGTGCTATACAGAGTTTCAGGACGGACTGGATCCTTCCTTAAATTCCAGGAAGAGCTCGTCAGAGCCCTTCTGTTTCCAGACGGTGCTCCACCTCACCTTCCCAATCTAAATGCCATAAGCCGGCTGCATGAGAGGCATTTTCATTATGCCCTCCCGCGTACCCCTACCCAACGAGCCCCCCAAAGAAAATGTTGTGTCTGCAGAAAGCGCGGATATAGGCGTGACACCCGATATTATTGTCTCCCCTGTCCTGACAATCCTGGTCTTTGCATTGGTGAAGGTTTTGAACGCTACCATACACTAGTTGAGTTTTAGCGTAGGGTACAGCACCGCACAGACTAGGACACACTTTCACAGGGTCTCCCAAGATGCCATTACATTTTGAGAGACCCGAACCTGGAAACGGTTACAGTTATAAAAGTTACAAAAAAGTGTAAAAAAAAAAAAAAAAACCCCCAAAAAAAATAAAATAAAAAAACCCAAAAATAGTTGTCGTTTTATTGTTCTCTCTCTATTCTGCTCTTTTTTACTGTATTCTGTTCTGCAATGTTTTATTGTTATTATGTTTTTATCATGTTTGCTTTATAGGTATGCAATTTTTTTTATACTTTATGGTTTACTGTGTTTTATTGTTAACCATTTTTTTTGTTTTCAGGTACGCCATTCAGCTGCAGAGCGGATTTATTTATCTTGACAGCAACAGCGTTTGCTCCCACGATACATAAAGCCGTGACTCCAGCGCTGTCGGAGGTGATTTCACCACCACAGTTACATACTTCAGCATATATGCCGAAGCGTGGGGGCAGCAGTGGGCGGAGGAGCGATTTGCTCCTACCTTTTGCGGGAGGATGCCCCCATGCTTCAGCATATATAAACGGTGCATGTACGCCCATCATTAGAAGTGGGTGGATGAAGGGAGGTATTCTAATGGTGGGCATTCCCACTGATCAATCTCTTTTTTTCCTTCAGCCCACAGGCTGCATGAAAAAAAAGTTTACAATATATGCCCAACAAGACCAGCAACATGTTGGTAGACTTTGAGTGGTTATACCAGAATGATGCCTGCAGGTTTAGGTATCATCTTGGTATCATTCTTTTCAGCCAGTGGTCGGCTTTCATGTAAAAGCAATCCTAGCGGCTAGTTAGCCTCTAGACTGCTTTTACAAGCAGTGGGAGGGAATGCCAACCCCCCCTCCCACCACTGTCTTCCATGTTTTTCTCTGGCTCTCCTGTCCCAACAGGGAACCTGAGAATGCAGCCGGTGATTCAGCCAGCTGACCATAGAGCTGATCAGAGACCAGAATGGCTCCAAACATCTCTATGGCCTAAGAAACCGGAAGCTACGAGCATTTTATGACTTAGATTTCGCCAGATGTAAACAGTGCCATTGGGAAAGCATTTTATCACACCGATCTTGGTGTGGTCAGATGCTTTGAGGGCAGAGGAGAGATCTAGGGTCTAATAGACCCCAATTTTTTTAAAAAAAAATTACCTATTGCTATCATAGGGGATATTTACATTCCCTGAGATAACAAAAATGATAAAAAAAATGAAAGGAATAGTTTAAAAATAAGATAAAAAAGCAAAAAAAATAATAAAGAAAAAAAAACAAACAAAAAACACCCCTGTCCCCCCCTGCTCTCACGCAAGCGTCGGTCTGGCGTGAAATGTAAACAGCAATTGCACCATGCATGTGAGGTATCACCGCGAAGGTCAGATCAAGGGCAGAAATTTTAGCAGTAGACCTCCTCTGTAAATCTAAAGTGGTAACCTGTAAAAGCTTTTAAAAATGTATTCAGTTTGTCGCCACTGCGCGTTTGTGCGCAATTTTAAAGCATGTCATGTTTGGTATCCATGTACTCGGCCCAAGATCATCTTTTTTTATTTCATCAAAAATTTGGGCAATATAGTGTGTTTTAGTGCATTAAAATTAAAAAAAGTGTGTTTTTTCCCAAAAAAATGCGTTTGAAAAATCGCTGTGTAAATACTGTGTGGAAAAAAAAAATTAAACACCCACCATTTTAATCTGTAGGGCATTTGCTTCAAAAAAATATATAATGTTTGGGGGTTCAAAGTAATTTTCTTGCAATAAAAAATAATTTTTTCATGTAAACAAAAAGGTGTCAGAAAGGGCTTTGTCTTCAAGTGGTTAGAAGAGTAGGTGATGTGTGACATAAGCTTCTAAATGTTGTGCATAAAATGCCAGGACAGTTCAAACCCCCCCCAAATGACCCCATTTTGGAAAGTAGACACACCAAGCTATTTGCTGAGAGGCATGTCAAGTCCATGGAATATTTTATATTGTGACACAAGTTGCTGGAAAGAGACAATTTTTTTTTTTTTTGCACAAAGTTGTCACTAAATGATATATTGCTCAAACATGCCATGGGAATATGTGAAATTACACCCCAAAATACATTCTGTTGCTTCTCCTGAGTACGGGGATACCACATGTGAGACTTTTTGGGAGCCTGGCCGCGTACAGGACCCCGAAAACCAAGCACCGCCTTCAGGCTTTCTAAGGGCGTAAATTTGATTTCACTCTTCACAGCCTATCACAGTTTCGGAGGCCATGGAATTCCCTGGTGGCACAAAACCCCCCCAAATAACCCTATTTTGGAAAGTAGACACCCCAAGCTATTTGCTGAGAGGTATAGTGAGTATTTTGCAGACCTCACTTTTTGTCACAAAGTTTTGAAAATTGAAAAAAAAATTTTTTTTTCTTGTCTTCATTTTCAAAAACAAATGAGATCTGCAAAATACTCACCATGCCTCTCAGCAAATAGCTTGGGTGTCTACTTTCCAAAATGGGGTCATTTTGGGGGGGGGGTTTGCGCTATCTTGGCATTTTATGGCCTTCGAAACTGTGATAGGTAGTGAGGATTGAATCAAAAATTTACACCCTTAGAAATCCTGAAGGTGGTGATTGGTTTTCGGGGCCCCGTATGCAGCTAGGCTCCCAAAAAGTCCCACACATGTGCTATCCCCATACTCAGGAGAAGCAGCAGAATGTATTTTGGGGTGTAATTCCACATATGCCCATGGCATTTTTGAGCAATATATCATTTAGTGACAACTTTGTGCAGCATTACAGGAGGATTATCACCTCAATGCATAGAATGCGTTGAGGTGAAATAAGGTTGGCAATGACCACTTCCCATGACGGCTTACACAACACCTCTTTTTTATCCATGGGTTCTCTTAAAATGGTTGTATACCCTTTTTTAAAATTTTTACCTACAGGTAAGCCTATAATAAGGCTTACCTGTAGGTAAAATGAATATCTCCTAAACCTGTACAGTTTAGGAGATATTCACTTTGCATGCAGCCGCTGACGTCAGCGGGACATGCGCTGTGAAGGCTCAGCTAAAGGCCAGTATATTCACATCATTCACAAGATTCCTCGGAGAAAGGCCTTAAAGGTCTCCCAAGCGGTACCCACACTAGGGTATAGGGTAGAGGGACGCTCCCGCTGTGATTAGACAGACACTCTATGCCTGTCTGCCACCACCCGCCGATGCTTCAGTACACTGACAGAACTGCGGTCTGTCTATGGAAACAAGGCAGATCGCCATTCTGTCACTACAGAAGACATGTATCCTGTGTGTCTGCTATGCAGAGGCACTAATTCATGCCTTCTCCTAGTACAAACACCTCCCCCACAGTAGTAAAGCACATGTCAGGCATACATTTAACACCGATCGCCCCTGATGTTAATCCCTTCCTTGCCAGTGTCATCAGTACAGTGCTAGTGCATATTTTAGCACTGATCACTGTTTTGGTGTCACTGGTACCCAGATAGCGTCAGTTAGTGTCCCGACTACTGCAATAATCGCAGTTCTGCTACAAGTCGCTAATCGCTGCCATTACTAGTAAAAATAATAAAAATAAAAATATCGAGCCTACAAACTATGGGATAACTTTTGCATCAACCAATCAATATACGCTTATTGGAATATTTTTTTACCAAAAATATGTAGCAGAATACATATTGGCCTAACTCGATGAAGAAATTCGATTTTGTAAATTTTTTTATTGGATATGTTTGATAGCAGAAAGTAAAAAATATTGTTTTTTTTTTCAAAATTGTTAGCCTTTTTTTTTTGTTTATAGCGCAAAAAAATAAAAACCGCAGTGGTGAACAAATACCACCAAAAGAAAGCTCTATTTGTGGGGAAAAAAAGGATATCAATTTTGTTCAGGTACAGCGTCACACGACTGTGCAATTTTCAGTTAAAGTAACGCAGTGCCGTGTAGCAAAAAATGGCCTGGTCATGAAGGGGGGTAAACCTTCTGAAGCTGAAGTGGTTAAAAGAGCAGATGATTTTAAAACACTCACCAGTTTTCTGGCTGCGGTCGATGAGAGGGAGTGTGCTGTCATCATATGACTGAGGTTGTGGTGTGCCAGCAAGAGACACCTAAAACACAAAAACAATCATTAACATACTTTTAGAATTAGAATACTCTATTAAAATTTTCAGCAATTAAGAGTTACAGTACATTTCTATATTCTCTTTAAAAGACTTCGGAACCAAGTAACACAAAAGAGCAAAAAACAGGGGTGCCCGTTTATGAAATCCAAGATCCTGATGATCTTGTCTGATCTCTCATGTGTGCCAGTTTATGTAGCTGAAATGAGGAACAGAGAACATGTTCTTCACTTCCCATCACAGAACACACCCTTCTGTCATTCACTTTTACAGAGATAGCTGGTTTATGAAGGTGACATCTAAAAATCTCACTGGCCATTTCTGTAAAATATCTCTGTCCCAGCTTCTCCAGTGCAGAGGTAGAGAATATGTGAGGAAGAAAGCTTATTTCTGCCTAATATCAGAACCAACAGGATTTAAAATTGATAATAACTACGTATGTTTATATACACAGAGTATACTGTATAATGTTATATATGGTTATACTGTATTGTCTTTTATGCCCCATTCCCATCTGAGCAATGCAGAACCGTGGGCAGAATCTCGCAACTCTGACCACAATTACAAATTGCGCTAAAATCGTGTCACAATACGTAGTACGCTTTTGGATGCCATTCATTGTTAATGGCAATCCAAATGTGGTTAGCAGACATGTGTTTTAAATTCAAAAGTGACAAGTGAGCGCTCAGTGCAAAAACAATACTAATAAGCCTCAAGCACTAAAATTGTGAAAATACAATTCTCAGACACAATGTAAAAGATATAGATGAGGGACTCTCCTAGCTGCCGGGGGAAGAACTCCTCCAGTGAGAGTGGGGGGGGCAGCAAAGGGAAAGGAAAGACAGATTCTGGTGGTAGGGGACTCAATTCTTAGAAGGACAGAGAGGGCAATCTGTAACCAAGACCTGAAGCTCCGAACAGTATGTTGTCTACCGGGCGCTCGGGTTCGGCACATCACGGATCTTGTGGACAGATTACTGGGAGGGTCTGGGGAAGACCCGGCTGTCATGGTGCACACTGGCACCAATGACAAAGTCAGAGGCAGATGTAGTGTCCTAAAGAACGATTTTAGGGACTTAGGAGCTAAATTGAGGAAAAGGACCTCCAAGGTAGTATTCTCAGGAATACTACCGGTACATCGAGCCACACCAGAAAGGAAGAGGGAGATTAGGGAAGTAAACAAGTGGCTGAAGAGCTGGTGTAGTAAGGAGGGGTTTGGGTTCCTGGAGAACTGAGCCGACTTCTCAGTCGGTAACCGGTACTATAGAAGGGACGCACTACACCTAAATGAGGAGGATGCAGATCTGCTGGGAATGAAGATGGCCAAAAAGTTAGAGGGGTTTTTAAACTAGGCGATGGGGGGGGGAGGGTCCAGAGGCAGAGATAGCCAGCGCGGAAGATATTCCAGTGGGTAGTATTGGGGGCATTAGTGGCAGGTTAACCAAAGCACAAAAACACAAAGTGAGTATAGTAGCAAGTCCTAGTTGCAATCTCGAAACCCCCAATACGAGGACAATATGCGACCGGTCTAAACTATGTGGCATGTTCACCAATGCCAGGAGCATGGCGGACAGGATGGGTGAACTAGAGATACTGTTGTACGAGGAGGATTTGGATTTTGTGGGAATTTCAGAGACCTGGTTCAACAGCTCTCATGATTGGCTGGCAAACATTCAAGGGTATACCCTATACCGCAAGGATAGAGAGGGTAAAAAAGGGGGAGGGGTAGGCCTATATATCAAGAATAATGTACAAGTGAATGTGAGAGATGACATCACTGAGGGAGCTAGAGAGGAGGTGGAATCCTTATGGGTAGCGCTCCAAAGGGATGAAGCTAAGGGGAAAATAATACTGGGAGTATGCTATAGGCCCCCTAACCTGAGGGAGGAAGTGGAGACGGACCTCCTATCACAAATTGGATTAGCAGCAAGGATGGGAAGTATTATCATAATGGGGGATTTTAATTATCCAGACATAGACTGGGCGGAGGGAACCGCGCATATATTTAAGGCTCGCCAGTTCCTTAATGTCTTGCAGGACAATTTTATGGGTCAGATGGTAGACGCACCAACTAGAAATAAAACATTACTGGATCTACCGATTACCAACAATACAGACCTGATCACGGATTTGGAAATACGGGGCAATTTAGGTAACAGCGATCACAGGTCAATTAGTTTCAGTATAAATCACACAAATAGGAAACAAAGGGAATACAAAGCGATGAATTTCAAAAGAGCCAACTTCCCTAAACTACAAACCTTGCTAAAAGGCATAAATTGGGATAAAATATTAGGAACAAAGAATACGGAGGAGAGATGGGTTTGCTTTAAGAGCATATTAAATAAGGGCATTAGCCAATGTATCCCATTGGGTAATACATTTAAAAGAGCGAACAAAAGTCCTGGATGGCTTAACTCCAATGTAAAAATGCATATAAAAGGAAAGGAGAAGGCCTTCAAAAAATACAAGGTTGAGGGATCATCCTCAGTATTCAGACTTTATAAAGAATGCAACAGGAAATGTAAGGGTGCAATTAGGACAGCTAAGATAGAACATGAAAGACACATAGCGGAGGAGAGCAAAAAAAATCCCAAGAAATTCTTTAAGTATGTAAACAGTAAAAAAGGGAGGACAGACCATATTGGCCCCATAAAGAATGAGGAAGGACATCTGGTTACAAAGCATGGGGAGATGGCGAAGGTATTGAATTTATTCTTCTCCTCAGTCTTCACGAGTGAATCGGGGGGTTTCAGTAACCAAAACTGCAGTGTTTATCCTCATGACACAACACAGGAAGCACCTCCATGGTTAACAGAGGACGGAATTAAAATTAGACTTGAGAAACTTAACATTAATAAATCACCGGGACCAGATGGCTTGCATCCGAGGGTACTTAGGGAACTCAGTCAAGTGATTGTCAGACCGTTGTTCCTAATTTTTACAGATAGTCTACTGACTGGAATGGTACCAGCTGATTGGAGAAAAGCCAATGTAGCACCAATATTTAAAAAGGGCCCAAAATACATCCCTGGGAATTACAGACCAGTTAGCCTAACATCAATAGTATGTAAACTCTTGGAGGGGATGATAAGGGACTATATACAAGATTTTAGTAATAAGAACGGTATTATTAGCAGTAATCAGCATGGATTCATGAAGAATCGTTCTTGCCAAACCAATCTATTAACCTTCTATGAGGAGGTGAGTTGCCATCTAGATAAAGGAAGGCCCGTAGATGTGGTGTACCTGGATTTTGCAAAAGCATTTGACACAGTTCCCCATAAACTTTTACTGTACAAGATAAGGTCCGTTGGCATGGACCATAGGGTGAGTACATGGATTGAAAACTGGCTACAATGGCGAGTTCAGAGGGTGGTGATAAATGGGGAGTACTCAGAATGGTCAGGGGTGGGTAGTGGGGTTCCCCAGGGTTCTGTGCTGGGACCAATCCTATTTAATTTGTTCATAAACGATCTGGAGGATGGGATAAACAGTTCAATCTCTGTATTTGCAGACGATACTAAGCTAAGCAGGGCAATAACTTCTCCGCAGGACGTGGAAACCTTGCAAAAAGACCTGAACAAATTAATGGGGTGGGCGACTACATGGCAAATGAGGTTCAATGTACAAAAATGTAAAATAATGCATTTGGGTGGCAAAAATATGAATGCAATCTATACACTGGGGGGAGAACCTCTGGGGGAATCTAGGATGGAAAAGGACCTGGGGGTCCTAGTAGATAATAGGCTCAGCAATGGCAGGCAATGCCAAGCTGCTGCTAACAAAGCAAACAGAATATTGGCATGCATTAAAAGGGGGATCAACTCCAGAGATAAAACGATAATTCTCCCGCTCTACAAGACTCTGGTCCGGCCGCACCTAGAGTATGCGGTCCAGTTCTGGGCACCAGTCCTCAGGAAGGATGTACTGGAAATGGAGCGAGTACAAAGAAGGGCAACAAAGCTAATAAAGGGTCTGGAGGATCTTAGTTATGAGGAAAGGTTGCGAGCACTGAACTTATTCTCTCTGGAGAAGAGACGCTTGAGAGGGGATATGATTTCAATTTACAAATACCGGACTGGTGACCCCACAATAGGGATAAAACTTTTTCGCAGAAGAGAGTTTAACAAGACTCGTGGCCACTCATTAAAATTAGAAGAAAAGAGGTTTAACCTTAAACTACGTAGAGGGTTCTTTACTGTAAGAGCGGCAAGGATGTGGAATTCTCTTCCGCAGGCGGTGGTCTCAGCGGGGAGCATTGATAGCTTCAAGAAACTATTAGATAAGCACCTGAATGACCACAACATACAGGGATATACAATGCAATACTGACACATAATCACACACATAGGTTGGACTTGATGGACTTGTGTCTTTTTTCAACCTCACCTACTATATGTAAATATAACAGTGCAGTGCTAGAAAACTTAATATGTGAATTTCCAAAGATCAAAAAACAAAATACAAAAAAAAAAAAAACAGTCAACAATTATTAAAAAAAGATTGCTTGTGGATAAGCTTGGTAAATCACAAACAGTTCTTTTTACAGATATAGATGGTATCAGGACTAGGGATGGGCTGAACACCCCCCAGTTCGGTTTGCACCAGAACATACCGAACACGCAAAAAATTCGGCAGAACACACGAACACCGTTAAAGTCTATGGGACACGAACATGAATAATCAAAAGTGCTAATTTTAAAGGCTTATTTATATGCAAGTGTAGCACTAACTCTCGGTGGAGCTGCTGGTTTAAGCGGGTCTGTTACCTTCACTTTGCTTCCCTTGGTTTCACCGTCACCGGGTCTAGGGGTTCCGTTGAGTTTACTTCTGGACGACACACGCACCAACACTGGAGTACGTTTTCAATGCTTTATTGAACAAACTTTAGGAAGTAGCAGGAAAGAGGCGGAAAAGGAAACTTTCAGGAGAAACTCAAATATCTCCTTATAGAATCTTAGCGACAAATGTCCTGGTAGAATTCAAATAATTAGGTGGATTGCGCTTCCCCTCGTTGGACACACTCCTTGCTCGTCTGGATAGGCCTCTCTCACCGGTCTAGCAGCCAGTACGCAGCACAAATTAAAAGTCTCTGCCACAGACTTGTTTAGGGGGTAAATCCGTACGAGCCTCTGCCACAGGATGTATCAGATTTTTCTGGAATTAAACAGTGCTTGAACCTTTAAGCCGAACCGGCAACAGTATGCTGTATGGTTACTTCTTTTGGATACGTCCTCCAACCGAGTCACCAGGCCCCTCTATAAACCAGCTCACTGCGTGATCTCTCCAAGACGGGTCCTCCCCTGGGATCTCCTCGGTTGTCCAGCTTCGTCACACAGGACCGACAGCTCAGGACCATTCCTCGGCCGCGGTGGTAGGCCCCAGACAAGCCTCTGGACCCACCCCGGTGCCGTTGTATCGTGGGCCTCCCGATCGGAGGACCACGAGGTAGCTCCTTAACGCATACTTGTCGGCCAGGAGGGCCAGCAGGTGGCTGTAAAACTAACCCTGGAACATGGCGTCTTTCCCATAAATACCCCCTTCCCAGAATGCAACTCGGAGGACCACCTCCACCGAGCTTGTCTCCGAGACAGAGGAGCATCTATACACTTCGACACGTTGCCTTTTCAACACCGACCAGTGGTAACAGCGACACCCACCGGTCAGCATGGAAGTACACACAACGTCAGCCAAGCTGGAACAGAGGCGAACTTTTAACCTTCCTAACACACAATTTACTAAATTTACCTAACCTGCGGTAGATTGCAAATCTACCAGCGTTGCACAAGTTATTGTCATAAAAAGTGTCTGGGGTTCCAGGTCTTGCCTCAGGGGACATGTAGCAATGCAAAAAAATGTTTTAAAAACGGCCGTTTTTTTCGGGAGCAGTGATTTTTTTAATACTTAAAGTGAAACAATAAAAATGAAATATTCCTTTAAATATCATGCCTGGGTGGCGTCTATAGTATGCCTGTAAACGGCACCACAGCAAAATGACATTTCTAAAGGAAAAATTGTCATTCAAAACTGATAGCGGCTGTAATGACTTGTCGGGTCTCGGCAATATAGATAAAAATCATTGGGAAAAAAAAAAAAAAAAGAGCACGGGATCCCCACCCAGTCCATTACCAGGCCCTTTGGGTCTGGTATGAATATTAAGGGCAACCCTGAACCAAAATAAAGAAAAAAAAAATTACGTGGGGGTCCCCCTAATATCCATACCAGGCCCTTCGGGTCTGATATGGAAATTAAGGGGAACCCTGCGACAAATTAAAAAAAAAAAAAATGGCGTAGGGGTCCCCCTCAAAACCATACCAGACCCTTATCCGAGCATGCAACCTGGTAGGCCGCAGGAAAAGAGGGGGCGGAACGAGAGAGTGCCCCCCCTCCTAAACCATACCAGGCCACATGCCCTCAATATGGGGAGGGTGCTTTGGGGTGGCCTGTTGATGGGGACAAGGGCCTCATCCCCACAACCATTGTCCGGTGGTTGTGGGGGTATGCGGGCGGGGGGGTTATCGGAATCTGGAAGCCCCCTTTAACAAGGGGACCCCCAGATCCCGGCCCCCCCCCCCATGTGAAATGGTAATGGGGTACTAATATACCCCTACCATTTCACAAAAAAAGTGTCAAAATGGTAAAAAAGACAAACACTGTTTTTTGACAATTCCTTTATTAATAATGTCTTCTTCTTTCCCCCGCTTCTTCCTCCATCTTCTTCTGGTCTTCCTTCGGTTTTCTCCTTCCTCCGCTTCTTGCTCCATCTTCTGCTTCTTCCGGTCTTCTCCATCTTCCTCTGGACGATCCACCTCAATGGGAGGCTCCTGCAGTGTGACGCTTCTGTGCTTGTGACAGTTCTTATATAACTGAGGGCGGAGCCACCCGGTGACTCTGTCCCCTCTCACGTCACAGGGACTTCCCTATGGCTTTCCTGTGGCGTCAGAGGGGGGGCGGGGTCACCCGTTTACGTAAACAGGTGACCCTGCCCCCCTCTGACACCACGGGAAAGCCATAGGGAAGTCCCGTGGAGTCAGAGGGGGCGTGGTCACCGGGTGGCCTCTCCCTCAGTTATATAAGAACTGTCACAAGCACAGAAGCGTCACGGGGTCACCGGGTGGTCCCTCCCTCAGTTATATAAGAACTGTCACAAGCACATAAGCGTCACACTGCGGGAGCCTTCCATTGAGGCGGATCGTCCGGAGGAGGAAGTGTGGAAGAAGAAGCCGGAGGAAGATGGAGAAGAGCGGAGGAAGAAGCAGAGGAGGATGGAACAAGAAGCGGGCGAAGAAGGAGAAAACTGAAGGAAGACCAGAAGAAGATGGAGGAAGAAGCGGTGGAAAGAAGACATTATTAATAAAGGAATTGTCAAAAACCAGCTATTGTCTTTTTTTACCATTTTGACACTTTTTGTGAAATGGTAGGGGTACACTTGCACCCCATTACCATTTCACATGGGGGGGGCGAGATCTGGGGGTTCCCTTGTTAAAGGGGGCTGCCAGATTCCGATAAGCCCCTCCCCGCATACCTCCACAACCAACGGGCAAGAGGTTGTGGGGATGAGGCCCTTGTCCCCATCAACATGGGGACAAGGTGCTTTGGGGGGCTACCCCAAAGCACCCTCCCCATGTTGAGGGCATATGGCCTGGTACGGTCCCTTTTCTGTGGCCCACTAGGTTGTGTGCTCGTATAAGGGTCTGGTATGGATTTTGAGGGGGACCCCTATGCCTTTTTTTTTAAATTTGGCTCAGGGTTCCCCTTAAAATCCATACTAGACCTGAAGGGTCTGGTATGGATTTTGAGGGGGGCCCCCACGCCATTTTAAAAAAAAAATTTGGCGCAGGGTTCCCCTTAATTTCCATATCAGACCCAAAGGGCCTAGTATGGATTTTAGGGGGACCCCCTCGCAATTTTTTTTTTTATTTTGGTTCGGGGTTCTCTTAATATTCATACCAGACCCAAAGGGCCTAGTAATGAACTGGGGGGGATCCCACGCTCTTTTTTTTCAATGATTTTTATCTATATTGCCGAGACCCGACAATTCATTACAGCCACGATCAGTTTAAAGTGATAATTTTTTTCCTTTAGAAAGGTCATTTTGCTGTGGTACTGTTCTAAACGCGGGAAAAATGCTACACTTTACAGGCATACTATAGACACCTCCCCAGGCACGATATTTAAAGGAATATTTCATTTTTATTGTTTTACTTTAAGCATTAAAAAAATTACTGCTCCCAAAAAAACGGCCGTTTTTAAAAATGTTTTCTTCATTGATACATGTCCCCTGGGGCAGGACCCGGGTCCCCAAACACTTTTTATAACAATAACTTGCATATAAGCCTTTAAAATGAACACTTTTGATTATTCATGTTCTCATGTTCGTGTCCCATAGACTTTAACGATGTTCCGGCGACTTTCGAATTTGCTCTGAACACCGCATATTGTTCGGTGTTCGCAGAACATCCGAAAAACCAAATTTCGGCCCAAACTTATGATCGGGCCGAACCGTCCACTCATTCCTAATCAGAACATATGGTGACCCACAATAGAACTTAAACCTCCTCTTTAAAAAGGAAAATAAACCCCCACTCTGTGCGATGTATTAAAACTTTGCAGTGAATACCCGCCACCAGTATACACTGCACTCACCAGAAACTGGATATAAACCAGCCTTGCATGGGTACCCTGTGTCCCAACGATGGTGCCCATTAGATGCGAGTATCCTCAGTCAGCATCCAGGTGGACATGGAATTGGGACGGTAATCCATCCGCAATACCCGCGGGGGGTGAGTACTGTGTGAAAAAAGCTCACCGGGAGCTGAGAAGCTAAGGTGTACTATTTATTGGACTCCAATATTAGTACATGTACAATATACATGGCCAGTAAAAACAAGCAGAAAAACCATGTGCAAAAAAAAAACACAGCTACCACGAGTCTGTGGCAATGAAAACTCTGCCTCAGATCCCTTTGACAATGTGCTTGAGCACGAAACGCATCAGTAAAAGTTCTACGCACTGACTGTTTCATTGCCGCAACCTCATGGTAGGAGAAGCGTTTTTTGCACGTGTTTTTTTGCTTGTTTTTACTGGCCATATTGTATATGTACTACTATTGGAATCCAATACTAAACCATATTAGCTTCTCCTCGGCTCCTGGTGAGCTTTTTTCACACAGTACTCACCCCACCGCGGGTATTGAGGATGGATTAACTTTCTGATTAGATACTGACATCTATTGGGCACCATCGTTTGGACACAGGATACCCATGCAAGGCTGGTTTATATGCAGACATGCATTTTGCCGCACACTTTGTTATTTGACAAATGCGCTACAAATGTGCCAAAAAACACGAGCATTGAAAAAACACAGAACGCTCCATGCCCAAAAAGGTTAAATTTTTTTTTATGCTTATTTTGGTGCAGTTTTTTAAACACATTTTGGCGTGTTTTTAAAAAAGCATTTAAGCAAATTTTTTACGGACATTTTGGTGCTTTTTTAATGTGCATTTTTGCTCATTATTTTAACCTATGTTTTTGTTTGTGTTCTGGGAACGCATGCAAAATGAATATCCTGCTTGTGGTGACATTAACTGTTAATGGCACCCCAAAAGTGGCTAGCAGATATGCGTTTTGCCAAAATGTGCATACAAACTACATCAAAAAAGTGTTAAACTATGTTAAAAGAAGTGCCAAAATATGCGTTACAAACTACACCAAAGTGCATGTTCAAATAACCTGCGCCAAAATGTGAGTTTAGAAAAGCGACAAAATGCACATTAAACAAACAAAAAAAAAGAGCCAAAATACATATTTAACCAGTTTCTAACCGCCCACCGCAGAAATACTGTGGCAGAGTGGCCGCTCTGCGCCATGGTCTGGGGAGCACATGCGTGTTGCTGGCGCCCCGCTCCTGCTATGATTAGACACAACGGGAGCTGATCTGTGGGTACCGCGGCTTTATGTCCGCTGGTACCTGCCGATCATTAGGCAGAGAGCCAGAATGGCGGCCTGCCTATGTAAACAAGGCAGATCGCCGTTCTGTCAGTAAGGAAGACATTGATTCTGTGCTCTTGCTAAGCAGAAACATGGATCAATGCCTTCCCCTAGTAAAAGCACCTGTCACATAGTGAGAAAACACTGGTTAGGCATAGAGTTAACCCTTTAATCGCCCCTGATGTTTAACCACATGCCGACCAGCGCACGATGATGTACGTCGGCACAATGGCACGGCTGGGCAAATGGGTGTACAGGTACGTCCCCCTTAAATCCTGGCATTGTAGGCGTGCGAGCGCCGCCGGCAGCGCCCATCGCGTACTTCGTGACCGTGGACTCGACCGTCCGCCGGGGGCCTGCGATCGTGTCACAGAGCGGAAGAACGGGGAGATACCTTTGTAAACAAGGCATTTCCCCGTTCTGCCTAGTGACATGACAGGGATCTACTGCTCCCTGTGATCGGGAGCAGTGATCGATATCATGTCAGTGGTAGCCCATCCCCCCCACAGTTAGAACACCTCCCTAACACACTTAACCCCTTGATCGCCCCTTAGTGTTAACCCCTTCCCTGCCAGTGTCATTTACACAGTAATCAGTGCATTTTTATAGCACTGATCGCTGTATAAATGACAATGGTCCCAAAATGGTGTCAAAAGTGTCCGATGTGTCGCCATAATGTCCCAGTCATGATAAAAATCGCAGATCGCTGCCATTACTGATAAAAAGATATTAAAAAAATAATAAAAATGCCATAAATCTATTCCCTATTTTGTAGACGCTATAACTTGCGCAAAACAATATACGCTTATTTCAATTTTTTTTACCAAAAATATGTAGAATACTACATATCGGCCTAAACTGAGAAAGAAACGTGTTTTTTTATATATTTTTTGGGGATATTTATTATAGCAAAAAGTAAAAAAATATTGCTTTTTCTTTCAAAATTGTCACTCTTTTTTGTTTATAGCGCAAAAAAAAAACAAACAAAAAAAACTGCAGAGGTGATCAAATACCACCAAAAGAAAGCTCTATTTGTGTGTAAAAAAGGACGTCAATTTTGTTTTGGTGCAACGTCACACGACCGCGCAATTGTCAGTTTTTCAAGCGACGCAGTGCCGTATCACAAAAAGTGCTCTGGTCAGGAAGGGGGTAAATTCTTCTGGGGCTGAAGTGGTTAACAACTTCCCAGCCAGTGTCATTAGTACAGTGACAGTGCATATTTTTAGCATTAATCACTATTAGTGTCACTGGTCACCAAAAAGTGTCAAAAGTGTCTTGACTGTCCGCCGCAATATCGCAGTCCCACTAGAAGTCGATCAAGGCTGCCATTACTAGTTAAAAAAAAAAAGACAAATAAAAAAAAAAATCCCAAAGAAATCCCATCGTTTTTAGACACTATAACTTTTGTGCAAACCAATCAATATACGTTTCTTGGGATTCTTTTTTGCTGAAAATATGTATCGGAATAGATATTGGCTTAAAGTAAGAAATTCAATTTTTTTTTTTTTTTATTGGATAGGTTTTATAGCAGAAAGTAAGTGTTTTTTTTTGTTTTTTCAAAATTGTCGTTTTTTTCTTTATAGAGCAAAAAAAAAAAAAAAAAAAAAAAAAAAAACGTAGCAGTGATCAAATACCACCAAAAGAATGCTCTATTTGTGGGACATACATTTTGTTTGGGTACAGGGTTGCACAACTGCGCAATTGTCAGTTAAATTAACGCAGTGCCATATCGGAAAAAATGGCCTGGTCATGAAGGGGGGGGGGGGGTAAATCTTCCAGAGGTCAAGTGGTTAACCACTTGGCACTTAAACCCCCTTAATAACCAGACCAATTTTCAGCTTTTGGTGCTCTCACATTTTGAACGACAATTACTCAGTCATGCAACACTGTATCTATATGAAATTTTTGTCCTTTTTTTCACACAAATAGAGCTTTCTTTTGGTGGTATTTAATCACCACTGGGTTCTTTATTTTTAGCGCTATAAAAGAAAAAAAGACCGGAAAATCTGTAAAAAAAATACATTTTTCTTTATTTCTGTTATAAAATTTTGTAAATTAGTAATTTTTCTTCATATATTTTGGTCAAAATTTATACCGCTACATATCTTTGGTAAAAATAACCCAAATCGGTGGATATTATTTGGTTTTTATGAAAATTAGAGAGTCCAAAAGCTATGCTGCGAATATCTGAAAATTGATCACACCTGAAGTACTGACGGCCTATCTAATTGCTTGAGACCCTAACATGCCAGAAAAGTACAAATACCCCCCAAATGACCCCCTTTTGTAAAGAAGACATTCCAAGGTATTTAGAAAGATGCATGGTGAGTTTTTTGAAGTTGTAATTTTTTCCCACAATTCTTTGCAAAATCAAGTTTTTTTTTTTACTTTTTTTTTTCACAAAATTGTCATATTAGCAGGTTATTTCTCACGCACCGCATATGCATACCACAAATTACACCCCAAAATACATTCTGCTATTACTACCGAGTATGGCGATACCACATGTGAGACTTTTACACAGCGTGGCCACATACAGAGGCCCAACATGCAGGGGAGCACCTTCAGGCGTTCTGGAGTGCCCAGGCCAATTCTGACATTTCTCTCCTACATGTAAAAATCATCATTAGCTATAAAATTACATAGAACCCCCAAACATTCTATATTTTTTTTAGCAAAGACCCTAGAGAATACAATGGTGGCCATTGTAACTTTTTATCTCGCACGGTATTTGCGCAGCAATTTTTTTTAACGCATTTTAAAAAAAAAAAAAAAACTGTTTTGTGCTTTAAAAAAAAACAAAACAGTAAAGTTAGCCCAATGTTTTTGCATAATGTGAAAGATGAAGTTACGCCGAGTAAATAGATACCCATGTCACCTTTCAAAATTGCACGCGCTTGTGGAATGGCGCCAAACTTTGCTACTCAAAAATCCCCATAGGTGACGCTTTAAAATTTTTTACTGGTTACATGTTTTGAATTACAGAGGAGGTCTAGGGCCAAAATCATTGCTCTCGCTCTACCGATCGCAGCGATACCTCACATGTGTGGTTTGAACACCGTTTTCATATGTGGGCAGGACTTACGTATGTGTTCGCTTCTGCATCCGAGCACACAGGGACAGGGGCGCTTTAAAAATTTTTTTTTTATTGTTCATTTTACTTTATTTTATTTTGATGCTTTTTTCCCAAAAAAAATTTTTTTGAGCACTTTTATTCCTATTACAAGGAATGTAAACATCCCTTATAATAGGAATATGGCATGACAGGTCCTCTTTACAGTGAGATATGGGGTCAATAAGACCCCACATCTCACCTCTAGGCTGGAAAGCCTGAAATTAAAAAAAAAAAAAAAAAAAAAAGGATCCTGGCTTCGATCGTAGCGGTGAGTCGGTAGAAGCACCAGAGGGCGGCGGGAGGGGGGGACATCCCCTCTCGCCTCCCGTAAGAACGAACAAGCAGTGGAACAGCCGCTATGATCGTTCTTATGGTGTAGGGAATCGCTGGCTGAAAAAGCTGATAACGGAATGATGCCTGTAGCTGCAGGCATCATTCAGATATCCCCGCACAAAGTCAAGGACGTTGTATGACAGCCGGTGGGCGGGAAGTGGTTAAAACGCATTTTTTTTTTTTTTTTTTAACACAAAGTTGTCCATTTATACAATATTTCTAACGCATAGCATGTACATACCAAAAATGACACCCCAAAATAGATTCTCCTACTCCTGAGTACAGCGATACCACATGTGTGAGACTTCCACAGCCTGGCCACATAAAGAGGCCGAGTACAGCTCAGCATTGCAGAGTATGGCAGGGTATTGCAGAGTATGGCGGGGTATTGCAGAGTACGGCGGGGTATGGCAGAGTACGGCGGGGTATGGCAGAGTACGGCGGGGTATGGCAGAGTACGGCGGGGTATGGCAGAGTACGGCGGGGTATGGCAGAGTACGGCGGGGTATGGCAGAGTACGGCGGGGTATGGCAGAGTACTGCGGGGTATGGCAGAGTACTGCGGGGTATGGCAGAGTACTGCGGGGTATGGCAGAGTACTGCGGGGTATGGCAGAGTACTGCGGGGTATGGCAGAGTACTGCGGGGTATGGCAGAGTACTGTGGGGTATGGCAGAGTACTGTGGGGTATTGCAGAGTGGTGCAGGGCATTGCAGAGCATTAGGGATGGCTGAGCATGGATGGATGGATGGCTGGATGTCACTGTGCAGCGCTGTGGGCACTACACATCAACAACAATCAACATCAACAGCGCTGCAGCCATCCATCCATCCCCCTCTCCGCTCACAGTGTACCGATCGGTCGGTTTGTTTACATGTGGTCGCTCTGTCATTTGACGGAGCGATCACATGGTAAACGGCCGCGATCAGCGACCATTTACCGGGATCCGTGAGGACCTGGCGGTAATGGATGTGTTCGGGTGCGCGCCCCAGGGGGCGCGCGAGGGGAACTCTGGGAGGACGTCATAGTACGCCCTCCCAGGGTTAAGCAACCGCCCTGCAGCCGTCATTCGGCTATGGGCCGGTTGTTAAGTGGTTAAAGAATGTGCCAAAATGTGTTAATTTTTTGCTAGAAAATTACTTATAACCCCCAAACATTATACATGTTTTTTTAGCAGAGACCCTAGGAAATAAAATGGCAATCGTTGCAATTTTTTATTACGGTATTTGCAAACTCAATTTTTTGCAAAAAATAGTTTAATGAAAAAAAAATAAAACTTAAAAATGCAATAGTCACCCCAATTTTTTTCTATAATGTGAAAGATGATGTTATGCTAAGTAAACAGATACCCAACATGCATCAAACTAGGCTACCTAAAAATCTCCATAGGTGATGCTTTAACTGCTTGCCAACCAGCCGCCGCAGTTTAACTGCAGCAGAATGGCAAGGCTGGGCGAAACGTTACCTTACGTCGCTTTGCCTTTTGCCCACTAGGAGCGAGAGCGTCCGGACCCGATGCGAGTGCCAGAGCGAGAACCAGGATGTGTGTGTTTAAACACACACATCCCGGTTCTTTCAGGGGAGTAGAGACAGATTGTGTGTTCATACTAAGTATGAACACCGATTTGTCTCTCCTCCTAGACAGTCTACAGTTAGAACACACCTAGGGAACACGGTTAACCCCTTGATCGCCCCCTAGTGTTAACTCCTTCCCTGTCAGTGTCATTTATACAGTAATCAGTGCATTTTTATAGCACTGATTGCTGTATAGTTGGCAATGGTCCCAAAAATGTGTCAAGTGTCCAATTTGTCCGCAATATCGCAGTCCCGATACTATATAAAAAAAAAAAAAAAAAAAAAAAAATCGCAGATTGACGCCATTACTAGTAAAAAAAAAAAAATAATAAAAATGCCGTAAATCTATCCCCTATGTTGTAGACGCTATAACACTTACGCAAATCAATCTATATACGCTTCAGATTTTTATTACCAAAAATATGTAGAATACCACCTATCGACCTAAACTGAGGAAAAAAAGTTGCTTTTTTAAAAAAAAATTGGGGATATTTATTACAGCAAAAAGTACAAATAGGTGTTTTTTTCAAAATTGTCCCTCTTTTTTGTTTATAGCGCAAATAAAAACCGCAGAGATGATCAAATACCACCAAAAGAAAGCTCTATTTGTGGGGGAAAAAAGGACGTCAAATTTGTTTGGGTACAACGTCGCACAACCGCACAATTGTCAGTTAAAGCGATGCAGTGCCATATCGCAAAAAATGGCCTGGTCATTGAGCAGCCAAATCTTCCGTGGCTGAAGTGGTTAATTGCCTTTACAGATTACCGGTTTAGAGTTAGAGGTCTAGCGCTAGAATTATTTCTCATGCTCTAACGTTTACGGTGATACTTCACATGTGTGGTTTGAATACCGTTTACATTATTTTCTTCCAGCCTGGACCAGAACATGACATTGCTCCAGTCCTCCAAGGCCAAAGAGTGTTTACTCTTTGATCGAAAAGGGGTCAAACACCTCTGGTGAGTTGCCACCTTCCCTTTGAGTGCTCGTGGTGAAAGAACTAGAATATACCTACCTATAGAAGCATAAAGTTGGTGTTGAGATTTGTCACAATGGACTCTTTATGTTTGTTTACATATTATGTCACTGTTTAGGGTTGAGTTTTGATGACATCCAGTATAGTTTAAACTGTATTTGGTTCATTGATGCATTGTTTTTAATGAGCACAGTAAGTGCCAATTCCTTTACACACTTTTTTATGTATCTCAGAGGGGTCGTTTAGGATTTTTAATATTTGAATACAACACTCTAGATTTATCAGAGGAGTCCTCCAGAAGGGAATCTGGACAGACATTAAAGCGGAGTTCCACCCTAAAGTGGAACTTCCGCTCATCGGATTCCTCCCCCCCTCCGGTGTCACAATTGGCACAACACAACGGGAACCAGTGAAGACGCGCAGCGCGAATCGCGCATGCGCAGTAGGGAACCGGGCAGTGAAGCCGCAACGCTTCACTTCCCGATTCCCTCAGTGAGAATGGCTACGGCAGCACCCGAGGATTGAGGGACGGTTTGGCCTCGGGTGCCGACATCGCTGGACCCCGGGACAGATGAGTGTCCTTATTTTAAAAGTCAGCAGCTGCAGTATTTGCAGCTGCTGACATCTAAAAAAAAAATTTTAGCGAAACTCCGCTTTAATATTTTAGGCGGAAATAGTCAAACTCCATAAGTTTCCGAATGGCCATTTGGAGAAAGGGTACCTGAATAACATTTGATGCATAGTTGTTTGCTATTGTGACTTCTCCATTTTATAATATGCCCCTAAAGTAGATATCCACCCCTACTGTCAGACTGCATAGAGTTTATAATATAGGAAATCAGAGTTACTAAAGCTGGTCATAGACCATTCGAATCTCAGACGGTTCACCAGGACCCAGCCGAGATTCAAACCATGTATGGGCAGACTGAAAGTACCCAAGTTGATTGATCAATCAACTTGGGTACAACCAGCCTGCCGGATTGTACATGCACTAGCTATAACTAGCGGCTGGTATAGTCGTCCCCACCGGGAGAATACAATACTACCCTGTGGTTGCAGGAAAGAAATTTGCTCTGTCTATGGCTGGCTTAAAGTGACTGTAAAGTCTCAATTTTTTTTCTTTTAAAATAACAAACATGTTATACTTACATGCTCTGTGTAGTGATCTGCACAAGGCAGCCCTCCTCTTCTCAGGTCCCTGGCTGGAGCTCCTGTCGAGTGCCCCCACAGCAAGCAGCTTGCTATGGGGGCACCCGAGCTGAGCTGAAGCTCCGTGTATCCATTCAAACACGGAGCTGTGGTTCGGCCCCTCTCTCTCCTGATTGGCTGAGTTTGATCGACAGTAGTGGGAGCCAATGGCGTCATTTCTGTGTCTCAGCTAATCAGGATGGAGGGTGCCGGACGGCCGAGGCACTCGTGGACATTGCAGCACACAGAAGGCTTTTTATCTGAATGCATACCACAACAGGAAATCCTTCGATTGTTGTCTTGGCGAGGAATCAATTTAAAAATGTATCTCCAGGAGACATGCAATTCCACCCATAAATTGAGTTGATTCCACTGTTTCAACTGCAAGTTTAAAGCTGTGTTAAACTCAAAAACAAAAATTTATTAAACTGCAGCTTACCAATTCTAAGATGTGGTGGTTGCATTAGTATTTTTTTTCAACTGATGATCAGCCAGCAAGTCTGCTATTTAGCTTATGTTAACAGACCAAGCTCTCTAGACAAAGAAGCATTTAGAGCAGGTGTCAGTAAATGTCGGACCGAGTTACAGTTCTGTCTGGACCACAGCCTCACCACTGGGTGGACTCCCATCCTGCTGCTGCGGTTAAAACTCACAGCAAGGCAAAGGGCGGGAGATACAGTAAGGTTGATTCCTCTTCTGTATATGTATTCCCCTGCCTGCCCCTGTTGCTGCTGTTAAAACTCGAAGCAGGAAGGGGGACGGTAGATATGGCAGGTCTACACGAGGAGTGGGAGCTTTCGCTTGTTAACAAAAAGAGTTGGGCAGCTCCTGCACTCAGTGCAGAGCTTCCATATCTTCCGCCCTCTTCCCTGCTGTGAAATGGCAATGGCAGGCAGGAAAATACATAAAAGGTTCCTTGCACAAAAATACATATATAGAAGAGAAATCCATCCTACTGTGCCATCCACCCTCTGCCGTGCTGGGGTAAGGTAGGACTGTGAAGGGGGAAGAGCTGTAACTGCAGTGGGGGGTGGCTGTGATTGTAAGGGAGGATGGTTTTTGGGGGGAGCTGCGATGTGAGAGCAATGATATGGGGGGGGGGGATGTGAGGAGGGTGGCTGTGATTGCAAAAAGGCCTGTGAGGTAAGGAGGGGGGAGCTGTGATGTGGAGAGTTGTGATGTAGAGGGGGATTGTGATGTAGCGGGGGGTTTGTGATGTGAAAGAGGATTGAAGTCCAGTGGTGGCACGTGCATTGTAGGCGCCGCGAACCCCCCCCCATCCCTGCCACCTCACCCCTATCCATGCGCCCTTTCAGGATGCCGGACACATGGATTTCTATGGTGGGGGTGGGCCAGAGGCTCTAATAGGCTTCAAAAAGGGGTGGGCTCAAGGCGCAGAGTATGTGCCCCGATCCCACCCAATTGTGTGACCATGGTGAATGAATTTTCACTATATTGCACACTACAGTACCTCCCTGCCAATTAGGAGGCAGGTCAGTGAGACACAATGATTACTGCAAGGTGCTATATTCACTGGCCATAATTTGCATGCTAGAAATCGGACATGCTGAATGTACATTTTTGACATGCTGAATGTACATTTTTATCTTTGCATTTAATACCGCTTTAAAAACTTCAGCCCCGGAAGACTTGGCTGCTGAATGACTGGGCCACTTTTTGTGATTCGGCACTGCGTCGTTTTAACTGACAATTGCGCGGTCGCGCGACGCTGCACCCAAACAAAATTGACGTCCTTTTTTTCCCACAAATAGAGCTTTCTTTTGGTGGTATTTGATCGCCTCCTTTTTAATTTTTTTTTGCGATATAAACCAAAAAAGACAATTTTGAAAAAAACAAAACAAAAAAAAAAAAAAAAAAACCACAATATTTTGTACTTTCTGCTATAATAAATATCCCCAATTTTTTTTTTTTTTTAAAAAAAAAGCTAATTTTTTTTCTCAGTTTAGGCCGATATGTATTCCTCTACATATTTTTGGGAATTTAAAAAAAAAAATTTAAAAAAAATCGCAAACAACGTATATTGATTGGTTTGCACACAAGTTATAGCGTCTAAAAAATAGGGGATAGATTTATAGCATTTTTATTTTATTTTTTTTATTAGTAATGGCAGCGATCTGCGATTTTTATCACGACTGCAACATTATGATGGACACATCGGACAATTTTGACACATTTGTGGGACCATTGGCATTTATACAGCGATCAGTGCTATAAAAATGCATTGAATACTGTATAAATGTCACTGGCAGGGAAGGGGTTAACACTAGGGGGCAATCAAGGGGTTGTGTTTCCTGGGAGGTGATTCTAACTGAAGGGGGAGGGGACTGACTAGAGGAAGTCACGGATCGTGGTTCCTAGCTAAAAGGAAAACACGATCTGTCACTCCTCTCAGAACAGAAAACGGATTTGTGTGTTTACACACACTCACACACACTTCCATGTTCTGTCCCTCGTGCTCGTGATCGCTTGCGGCCGGCGGTCATCGGCACCCCTGCAGTGCTTTGGGCGCGCGCCTCCGGTGGCATGCGTGCACCTACTATCCCGATTCCGCGAGCCAACGTATAGCTATGACGGTTCGCGGGATCGTGCCGACCTGCCGCCGTCAAATGACGGCGGCTGGTCGGCAAGTGGTTAAACCATAGACATTATATGTGTAGATTACACAGTAAATATAAGCAATCACTTTTTGGCTGGTATTTGGTACGACACCAACAGGTGCAGAAGATAAATAATAAAAAAAAAAAAAGTGAGAGAGAGAGAAAGAGAGAGAGAGAGAGAGAGAGAGAGAGAGAGAGAGAGAGAGAGAGAGAGAGAGAGAGAAGACCAAGTAGAAGCCTTACTCACTTGCACGACAGAAGCTTGAAGTTGTATCGCTCAGAAAGCGCTGACATGTTTAGTGGAATGGGCCTTGACCGAGAAAGAAGGAATTTTGCCCTTAGGACCACAGGCCTGAGAAATGAGGTGATGATTGAGAAGCAGCCTGACCCCTGAGAGGACCCTCAGGTTGAACAAACAGGGAATCAGACAGGACAAAAAAAAAAAAAAAAAAAAAGACAAAAAGATGGCATCTTTAAGTGGATTGAGAAAACCACCTTAGGTAGGAAAGAGGATTGAGGCCTCAACACCACTGTATCCTGGAGAACAACCAGGAAAGGTTCCTTGCACGATAGAGCAGCCAGCTCCAAGATTTTACAGGTCACAGTAATTGCAAATCAATAAGACAAGCTTGAGTGTAGTAAGTGAAAAGAGAACCTCTCGAAGAGGCTGGAAACATCTGTAAAAAGACAACACCAAATTAGGGCCCTACAGAAGCAATGGAGACTGCACAGGTGATACAATCTGCACAATACTCTGCATAAAGGATTTTACCATATACCCTGCATAAGGATTTCTCTGAAACAAAACAGCCAAAGCCAAGATGATCCTTCATGGTACTTAAGGCCAGAGACATATCCAAACCAGACTGCAGAAACGCCAAAATGTGCCATCGACAGTCAAGGATGAAACTTTTGAGCCTCAAACAAGGGAAAATAAGCCTTCTATGTACGATGGCACACCTTCCTGGAGGTCGACTTTCTTGCCCTGAGAAGAGTAGGAATCAGAGTCAGAAACACCTGTGCACTCAGGATGTGACCTTCAACTGATATTCCATCAAACGACCATAAAGCAGGGTAAAAGATCAGATCCTGTGCCAGCAAGTCTGGCTGATCTTATCTACCAGGGGATTAAGTCCCAGGTTCACACTTGTGTGATGCGGGAACCAGCACGATTCCTGCATCGCATCTCACTCGCAGTCAGTTCCCACTGTTCTCTGCTGCGGGTGTCAATGTAAAGTTAATGACACCCCCAAATCGGTTCGCAGATTGCAGTACAAACTGTGAAATTGGACAGAAATCGAATCGCATGGGTGTGAACACCCATGAGTACCAATTCCAGTGTAGGCCAAAAAAAGGGTCCTGCACCATTTTGGTGTGAAATATCCAAACAAATAGACTCGCTGCTCCAGGTGAGGATTTGAGAGCCTGATGATCTGGACAGGTGCCCGCCTCGGCTCGCCTCCGCATTTAATCAAAAGAAGAAATGGCTGCACTCTGCACTCGATCAAAATTCCTTTATTCAGAACATCCCAAAGTGTTGACAGAAAGCTGGTAGATGCATTTCACACACTCCAAGTGCACTTAATCATTGGTAATGAAGAAGGAAGAAGCTGTAGTGAAGAAAGACAAAGATCAGGGAGAACTAACAGTAATGGACATCTACTAAACTAGATCAAGCTTTTTTTTTAACAGTGTATATAGAAAGTAAGGCAAAAACGCATGTGATTTTAACACCTCTGTTGTAATTAACCCCTTCCCGACCAGCCGCCGCAGTTGTACTGCGGCAGGTTGGCTCACCTGAACGAACTGACATAACTGTACGCTGGGTCACCTTTTGACCACTAGGGGGTGTGACACCAGAGCCAATGCACGTGGTCGATGGTCACGATGACCACCGGGCACCAGCGATCGCTCCACACAGAGACAGAACGGAGATCTGTCAATGTAAACAGACAGATCTCCGTGCAATCAGGGGTGAGGAGACTACCAAGTATGAACAACGATTGCTTTCCTCACCCAGTCAGTCCCCCCCCTCCCCCCCCCAGTTAGAATCAAACCCTAGGGAACACACTTAACCCCTTCCCTGCCAGTGACATCTACACAGTAATCAGTGCATTTTTATAGCACTGATCACTGTATAAATGCCAACGGTCCCAAAAATTTGTCAAAAGTGTCCGATCTGTGTGCCATGTTGCAGTCCCGATAAAAATCGCTGATAACCACCATTACTAATAAAAAAAATAACAAAAATGCCATAAATCTTTCCCCTATTTTGTAGATGCTATAACTTTTGCACAAACCAATCAATATACGCTTATTGCGATTTCTATTACCAAAATATGTAGAAGAATACATATCGGAATAAACTGAGGAAAAAATTCGCTTTTTTAAAAAAAAAATTAGGGATATTTATTACAGCAAAAAGTACAAAATGTTTTTTTTTTTTCAAAATTGTCGCTTTTCTTGTTTATAGCGCAAAAAATAAAAACCGCAGAGATGATCAAATACCACCAAAAGAAAGCTCTATTTGTGGTGAAAAAAAGGACTAGGTACAAGGTCGCATGACCGCGCAATTGTCAGTTAAAGCAACACAGCGCCGTATCGTATAAATGAATGGTCATTTTCGGGGCTGAAGTGGTTAAAGATAAATTTCTTTTCATGTTTTAAGGTGCTTTTAAAACTTGTTCAGAATGTAAAAACACTTTATTTGCATAGTCTGGGTCCTAATTTACTATCTTTGGAAATGCTGCTGCCAGACTCATCCATCTTACCAACCACTCAGTGCCTCTCCGCCAACCCCTACACTGGCTTTCTAATGCCCAGCAAATTAAATTAAAAAATACTAGCTACAAAATACAAAGCCATTCACAACTCTGCCTCCAGCAACATCACCAATCTTGTCTTCAAATATCACCCAAACCGTCCTCTCTGCTCCTCTCAAGACCTCCTGCTCTCAACCTCCCATGCTAGTCTCCAGGACTTCTCCAGAGCCTCTCCCATCCTCTGGAACCCTCTACCTCTGTCCGGCTATCTCCTTCTCTGGCGGCCTTCAGGCAATCCCTAAAAATTCTTCAGGGGCACCCCGGTTCTCAGACTACATTTGATAGGTGTACTGAGGTCTCAGGGCCCTAAGGGCTTAATCTCTGATGTCTACTCCAACCTTCTGAATAAACCAGTCAATAATAATCCCCTAGCAGTTAAGGCTAAGTGACAGATACTCAAACCTGATTTATCGGAGGATGACTGGGATGAGGCGTGCTCCTCTCATTTAACTGTCTCTCCGGCCAAAAATATTAAATTAATTCAACTGTATATGCTACATCAGCCATATCCATCACCGGTAAGGTTACATGCCATGCACCACATTCCCACACCTGGGTGCACTAATCAAAAGGCTGACTTTTTTTAATCCAATAGCTTTTTTTATTGATTTTTACATACATACACAACAGAAAAAAAAAAATACATTGCAAACAAACTCTACCTACAGTCCAGATACCACCCGATAAAAGCACACACACACAAAAAAACAAAACAAAAAAAAAACACACCCCTACTCAAAACCTAGACGTCTCTCCCTCTCCCCTCTAAGCCCTCGGGAGGACTCCACTGCCGCCTTCTTTTATGTACAAGCGCTTTTTATCATCTAAATCATGTAAGTGTATTTCCTTTTTTAATAAAACGCGGTTTCTACGGTATCACACTATGTGGCCCTTTTTATATTTTCTTTATGAGCCATATGCGGGGAGATCCTTTGTTACGTTTGGAGAAGATACATCTTCATGAACCCCCCGTGATCCCTTCAGGCTGTCAAGGTCTTCCCACCATTGCCAGTGTGCAATAAAAGCTGGTTTGACCCTTACAGTATATACTGTCTTGGGTTCAAACCCTCCGGTAAGCCTCCACCTTTACCGTCTGAGTGATTTGCACGTTTGTGAAGACACTGTGGTGTGATGTTTTAGAGCTGATCCATCCATACATTATCCAACATGGACATGTGTGTTTTTTAAAAACCAGCTGTTCATCATCATTTTCAAAGACTTTATGGCCTCACACCGGTGAAGGTGGTTCACACATCACTCATAAGCAGTGACCCATTCAGTTTCTCACTCACGGACTTCTTTTAAATTGTATTTGTATCCATATTAATTTTTTAATGTGAGACATTCAACTGTTTTTCAGTTAAACTTTATGTATGGCACTGGCTCTTTATCTTACCAGTTTGAAGGTGCCTTATTCTTCCTTTTAGCGCTACACGTTTGGTTTTATAGCTGCAAAACCCCACCTACATATCAGGGCCAAAATCAACCAACCACCACCTCCATATACTCTTGAACTTCCCTGGACAGTCCCGATGCATAAACACATATTTCTCTTAACAGATTTTCCCTGATTTGTATTCTCCACTCTTTCACTGTATGTGGATATCCATTTTTGAGCTATTAACTTACGCGCCTGAAACATGCTTCTCAATATTGTGATATAGTCACCATTCAGGTTCCCAAATGATTCCATCATATTTAACAGGCACAAACTGGGATTGAATGGCAACTCAGTTTATAACAAGCTGTCAATAGTCTCTATTACCCCCCGCCAGTATCGGTGAAGTTTGGGACATTTCCATAACACATGAATGAGGTTCGTAGGCTGGCCCCTGCATCAAGGACAGAGGGGAGTCCCTTCATTTCCATTTGAATAGTTCTCAGGAGTGTGATACACCTTATGTAAGATAGTTGTGTTAACTTTTGTGTAGTAAAGATACATCAGGAACTGTGGATAAGGCCTTTAACCATTAGTCATCTGATATTGGACTCATCTCATGTAACCATTGAGCCCTTGCTGGTATAACTACTGAATCTTGAAATGTCATATATAGTACCCCATACTGTTGTTGATACAAGTCCTTTCTTTTGTACTGTATTGAGTCTAATAGTGAGATTATTGTTGACTTATTTAATCTTAATTTTAAATCGCAGAAGTGGGACTGTGCTTTTATAACATGTCTAAGCTGGAGGTATTGAAAAAACTATTCTTCGGGATTTCATATTCTTCCATTAATTGAGTAAAAGATTTTAAAGTATCCTCCTGGAATAATTGACTCAGGTACCTTATTCCATGTTTTTGCCATAGATCGAATCCTTCCAATTTTCCCAATTCCTCATAGTATATATTTCCCCACATTGGGGTATGGGATAGATACCCCTTTATATTGGTAGTATTTTTCATTTCTTGCCATACTCTATCAAATAATTTTCCAGTCATAAACCCTTTTACCCTACAAACTTTCCCTGTCTTAAGTAGAGAGACGAGAGAATAATCCCTACACAATGGCAGCAACAGACCCTGTATAGGGTCAGCCTCCGATATTTCCGTCCAACCAGAGAATTGCTGGAATTGTGAGGCTAAAAATTAGCTTTTTATATGTGGAATAACAAGCCCTCCTGCATCTTCTGCTAACATAACGGAGGTTAATTTTATACGAGATTTTTTTCCGCCAAATAAGTTCTCGAAAGAGATTCTATCCTCCGAAACCAATGCGATGTAATCCAAATGGGGGCGTTATGAAGAATATGGAGAAGCTGCGGGGTCCAAATCATCTTAATAAGATTTGCTCTACCTATCACTGTGAGCGGGAGTTTACACCAGTTCCAGCATTTTTCCCTAAATTTAAATATTAATGGTTTAAGATTCAAGTCAATGTAATCCTTCACATTTCTAGTAACCTCAAGCCCCAAATATTTAACCCTAATTTTAATTTGTATTTTGTGAGGCCTGAGCAGGCAGAGGGGTTTCCAACTCATCCAATGGCAACAGAGTTGATTTCTCCCAGTTGATTTGGAATTCCGAAAATTGACCAAACGCAGAGATAAGCGTCATTAGTTCTACCAATGAGCCTGCGGGATCTCCCAAGAAAACCAAAGCATCATCTGCATAGAGGGCAACTTTATCCTCCCTGCCTGAATGACAGAACCCAACTATCCCCTCTGACTGTCTGATGGCGATAGCCAAAGGCTCTATCACCAATGCAAACAGCATAGGGGACAGAGGGCAACCATGTCTAGTTACTCTGGATAATGGAAAGAATGGGGATATTGTGTTGTTGATTCTCAACCTTGCCTTGGGATCCTTGTACAACAACCTCAGCCAAACTAAGAAACCTGGGCCAATTCCAAAGGTGGACAATACAGTCCATAAATATTCCCATACTACCATATCAAAAGCCTTCTAGGGCTCCAGACACAATATGGCACTAGTCCCGCCATTATCCTGGGTAGTTGCATATTCAAAAAACGTCTGCGAATTATTTTAGAAGCGGCTCTAGTGGGGATAAACCCAGTTTGGTCCTTATGAATCAAAGAATTAATATACCTAGACAGTCTGTTTGCAAGTACCCTAGCGAGAATCTTAACGTCAAGTAGAGTTAAGTAGGGAGATAGGACGATAGGAGTCTGGTTTTAATGGATCTTTACCCGCTTTTAAGATTACTGTAATTATTGTTTCTTGCATTGATTTGAGGAGTTCTTGCATGTTATATGCCTCATTTAACAGTTCAGGAAGTAGGATCTGGCCATATTTTTTGTAAATTTCAGATGGTAACCTGTCTAGTCCAGGAGCCTTATTATTCTGAGTTTGTGATACTGCTTCCTCTAACTCTTTCAGAGTTACAGGATTGTCCAGTATTTTTCTTTCTTTTAAATTAAGTTTCAGGATAACAAATCTTTCCAAAAATGGTTGACTTTGATTCATTACATCTACTGTTTTAGATTCATATAATGAATTATAGAAATCTACAAAAGTACTCTGAATACTCAATGTATCATATACAATTATTCCATTTATATTTTTAATGGCGGCTATTTCTGATGGGCCATCTTGATTACGCACTATCGCCGCTAAAATATGACCTACCTGCTCCATTTCATAAAGTTTTTGAAAAAAATGTGCTATTCTCTGCTTTCAATAAAGAAAATACGCTACACATTTTTTGGGCTTCCTGCCAAGCTAAATGTCTATCTTCCGTCGGATCCAGTATACATTCCCGCTCTACCCGATTTACCTTTTGCAATGGTTTGTAGCAAGAGATATACAAAGAAATTGCGCCAAAGAAAAGTGCAAAGCTATATAAAAGATGTGTAAATGAATACAAAATGTGTGTACATACACAGTGTACAGTGAAAAAAGCTGCCACTTAAATACGTAAACTGATCAGAATACCAAAACTATACCTCTCACACGTGTACAGATAGAGATAGTGGCGCTAATATAAATTGTGTAAAATAATGGGTCAGAGCAGCATAACGCCTACGACCCTCTACTTATATATAAAAATAATAATAGTGTCATGAAAAATATTTTTATCATGAAAAGAAATTTCTTTAACACCCAGTGAAAAGTGTCACAATAAATTACAAGAAATGAATGAATAAGTTCAACAGTTGTTTTTCAATCTTCTTGTGTGAAAAATCTTCTACTCTTCCACCACACCACCGTGATAGTGGCACCACTCCCTCTGAAGAGCGCACTCACCAGATTGTATAGCCTCCCACTCTCGTGTTCGGCAAAACAGCAATTTAACCACACCTGGGTTGCATGTGATGGACCGTGAATCCAATCAAGCCAGCTCCATATGTGAAAAAATGAATAAAGTGCTCCACATAGCGTGATACCATTTTGACAGATTTATTAAAATTACTTCAAACACACTTCAATGGTTACACTCACTTTTAAACTGAAACATAAAAGCCTTTAAAAAAAATCCACAGCAAGCAACAGGATCAGTGATCCAACGGTGCACCGCGGTCACAGCGGACCTGAAGTGTAAACTGGTGTATCCGTCACCCAACCTTCTAAGGCCCAGCCATCCGATTGGTGCAGTGCTCCTCAGACAGCGGTATCTAATGTCAGTGCGATGGAATGCCGTGTCTATAGTTTTGGGATTCTGATCAGTTTACCTTTTGCATTACTTCCTCGTGTTGGCTTGTTGATCTCTTAAATTTTAGAAATTTCTTTAATTATCAGTCCTCGCAGGTAAGCTTTCATAGTGTCCCACACTACTACAATGAAGTTGACTTCTTATTCTCGCTAAAAAATACTGATAGCAAATGTTCAATTCTATTCTCCTCCGGAATCAAGGATCACCACTGTGGGTTGACTTTCCAGGGCAGTCTAGGTAATTGCACCCCTGACCTCAGGGATAAAATCAAAGGGGAGTGATCTGAAAGACCTCTCGGGGCATATTGAATCGAGTCCAACCACGGAGAAAAAGAACCATTCCCCAGGGCCAGATCGATTCTTGATAACGACCCGTAAGTGCTGGAGCAGCATGAATATTCTCTAAGTGGGTGTCTAGATCTCCACATATCAACCAGCCCCATTTCCTGCAATTGACTAGCAAATCCGGTTACTTTTCCCCTCCTATTAATACTAATACATTAAAATCTCCCATCAGCAGTGTTGGAATATCTGACCATTGTGCCATTTTATTAAACACTATTTTTAATACCTCATCTTTATAAAGGAGGGGGAACGTAGATGTTTACCAGTAAAAATGTTTTCCCTCCAAAGTGCACATAAGCATCAAGTAACAACCTTCGGGGTCCTTGATGCTCTGTGTACATGCAGAACGGAGCGAACTAGCGATCAAAACACTTACTCCTCTTAAATATGTAGAATAGGTGGCATGGTACTGACAACTAAATCTTGAAGTTCCAAACAAAGTAATATCTTCCTTTTCCAAATGGGTCTCCTGCAAACATACCATTTCTGGTCTATAAAATTCAATTGATTCAAACACTGCTTGTCGTTTATTTCTATCCCCCAATCCTCTCACGTTCTAGGAAATCAACTTTATTTTACTTAACATCTGTACCTTCTATCAGATGAAAAGAAATATAAAAAAACAAAATAAGGCCCAAAAGAATCCTTGGTACATTTATTGTGTATCTCCTTTCTTAGTATTGCACCACTAGAGGGGCAGAGAGAGAGAGAGAGAGAAAGAAAGGAGAGAGAAAAAAAAACAACAAAACAAAAAAAAAACCAAACACCCCAAAAGCGGTCCACCACCCCCAACCCACCCCTCATACAACCTGCACCTGGGCACAGTCTCAACTGTACAAATCTTGTCCTCACGGGACACATACGGAGGACCCATTGAAAGGTCACGGAATCTTATTAGTACCTTATGAAAAATCTGTGTTTAACTTCTACAAATGTCACCCTTTGTTTCTGTATGTCAACTGAAATATCAAGGAAAAAAAGACACTTTGCTACCATTATATAATATTACCCCATTGCCGTGCCTTAGATAATATAAGATCTCTGTCCCAAGAATTTAATAACTTGATTATAATTGGCCTGGGCATGCCTCCCCGTGGTGGGGACTGGCTAGGTATACGATGGGCACCTTTAATTGAGAAAAGCCGTGAAAAACCCTCCACTCCCAATATGTCCATTAACCATTTCTCAAAAAAAGCAACAGGGGATTGGTCGTCTTCATGCTCCGGGAGGCCTAAAATACGAACATTGTTATGTCTGTCTATTTTCCAGAACTTCCAGTTTCTGTCCACAGCCTTTTATCTGTGTTTTAATTAACTGCAAATCCTTTTTTATTAGGGGTAAAACATCCTCCAGCACACCCACTCTCTCTTCTATAGCAGTCGCGTGTTCACATATTTTTTGATTCTCCTGCCTAATAACTAATGTCACCCTTTAATTCCAACATCTGATTTGCTAATGAGAATAACGAGTTGTTAAAAGACATCACTTAAGGTGCTGTTAATACAGAAGAGGATGGACTTTTTCTGCAATCTTTTTAGTACCCGACCGCCACTTGCCTCCTGACTTTGCGGCAGATAGTCCACTGACTCCATATTTGTTTTGGAATCCATTGCTAACGTGGAAGACATACTGGATATTGATCTCCCCTTCAGACCCCAAGAAATTTGTGGAATCCGGGACACCAGTGTTTAATTCTAATCTGGTAGATTCTGATCCATCTGGAGTCGATAGGGGTCACTTTGTGACATGTTCTTTATATTATGTTTGTCCTGTATATCAATGCTCTCCATAAAACTAGGTTTAGAAAGTATATAAGTTTCAAGCCCCTGTTTAATTACATTTTCTCTGAGCCCTTTTTTAAAAGCTGTCTGGGCTTTAACATGGGGAATATTGGGAGCACTGGCCACACAGGGTTCTTCAATTTCCTGTAATCCCTTCTCCGATTCCTGCTCCCTTCTCTGATGAGTCATAATCCGCAACACTTTCCTTGTAACAGACAAATTACTAAAGTATTAATATGATGAAATTTGTCAGATATGAAGCGGGGACACAAACTTTAATTGTTTTTCTGGACAGCTTTTTTACTTCTACTACTAGAGAGATGCAGATAAAAATATAGTATACTACTACTAGTGTCCCTAAATAGATCAGCACATTTATGCTGTAGATTTCCACACCATGGATTGAATAGCTAAAAAAAAACAAGGCTCCTCTCGCCTCTATTCCTTATTTCTCCACTCAGATGTAGTGTCTGTTTATTCTTCAAGCTGGAGCAAGTTAGCTAATAATAAATGTCTTGAGAAGTATAAAATCTCAATGTCGGCTCAAATTGTTGATCAGACCAGCTAAATAACCAATGTGGAAAAATCCTTCAGCCCTTCTGCCTATAAGGATGCTGGAAGCAGTGGAAAAAAACACACAAAAAAAAAAAAAAAACAGCCAAATATCAGATAGGTGATAGACGCACTAAACTGGATGATAAATCAGTTCTCAATCCTGCTGGATTAGCCCTTCAAACAGTGAAGCTACGAGTCAGCTGGTTGGTGGACTAATGCAAATTGACGGCCCATCCACGGCTAGAACCGGATAGTGTCTGATGGACGACCGGAGCCAAATACCAGCATATAGACAGCAGGGGCCAAATGTGAGCGTCTAGCCGGCAGTTAAAGCCACGTAGTGAGGTTTGATTAATGGCAAGAGTCGAGTGGGGCCGAGTATCAGCGTCTGTCCGGTGCTTCTGACTAGCGGCTGGACCTGGAAGGTGACGTCCGGTTAACGGCAATGGCCGAGTGTCAGCGCCCGTCTGAAGGCTAGAGCCGAATGGCGGCAGGTATCAGATTTTGGCTGGCGGCGAATGGTGGCATTCAGTTAACGGCAATAGCCAAGTGGTGTTGAATTTCGACGTCCGTCTGACGGCTAGAGCCAAGTAGCAGCGTCCAATTGGGCAGAAGCCGAGTGTCGTCGTCTATTTGACGGCTTGGAACCGACTGGCAGCTGAACAACAGATAGAACAGACCCAGTTTCAGGAAATATCGGTGTTAAACAGGATGGGAGCGGTACAACGTGAGCTTGGAGCTACGCCCACCTGCTCACATCACGTCCATGCCGTAACTACCTCCCCCAAGTTGGCTGACTTTATTCATATTATGTGGTTAGGTCTGGTTATAGCTGGCTATTGGAAAAGGATACTTGCAGTATTATCTCAAATTCTCTCTGTTCCAGTGCCATGTGGTCCACAGATATGTTTGCTGGGTATTCTAGACAAGGAACAATGGCCAAACCTCACTAGAATCTTGTTGAGGGAAACACTTTTCTTAGCTCGCAAGGCCATAGCGATTAAATGGAATCGATCTGCTTCTCTATCTACCCGACAGTGGATCCAGATGGTGAACCAGATACTCCCATTTGAAAAAAATTATCTTTGAACATAGGGGCTGTACTAATACAACAAAGTGTGGGATTCTTGGTGTTCATCCACTCCTATTATTAGAACTACCTGAAGAGTTTGGGACTTATACTTGGTTTATAGATTTGGACGTGATCATGCATGTATATTTGGTAGAGCGTTGCCTGATACCTGACCCATCATTACACGGTTGCTGAGTGACTGGACGTCATCTTTATATGTATAAACTGTACCGCTGGTCTCTGTATGTACAGCTGTAAATATGATACGCAATTGTGTACAGAATTGTTTATTCCTTGTGCTCATGTTGTGCACATTGGTCATTGCACCACAATGTCTTTTTGTACATCTTGTCAATAAAAAAAAAACAAAAAAAAACACAAAAAACTTTCAGGGAAGCCCATCACGCCTCCAACTAACATTTTATCATTTCTATCAGCTCATTCCACACATTACAACCTCTTGTACCACTTGCCCCACCCTATTAGATTGTAAGCTCTTCTAAGCAGGGCCCTCTTTTTTTTTTAATCAAATAATTTTTATTGTGAACTAACACAAAAAACAAAAAACAACTTTTTTCCCATTTCACTACACAGTACAAATCCTATATTTGTGAGGACACATAGATATCAATGTGAAATGACCATGCAGTCTGATATGTCATTTGTTTATACAGTAATAAACGTAACAGCACTTTCGAGAATAAAGATATGCTTGTATAATAAGGCAACTATGGTTGTATTTCTTTAGTCTTGTTGCATGTCATGTGTTCCCTCCTTATGTCTTTCTTTCCCTTTCTGCTCCCGGTCCTGTCAGGGTCACTGAGCAGAACAGGGCACCATCATCCCCTAACCAGAGGGGAGCGGTGTATAGCATTATCATATATTAACCGTTGGGTAAAACAAACAATTTAAACCTCTGCAGGACCCAGTATTATCATAGTTGCTCCCTTTCGGTAGCTGTGTATATGAAGCGGTATTGTTTCCCCCGCTCTCATCTCTAGTAAGTTCCTCTTAGTACTGGTTCTAAAGTGATCTGGTAGCTGGTGTTGTCCTGCCCCCTAGGATTCTATTGTGGGCAGTGGAGCTAAACCAGGGATGTCCAACCAGGGATCCCAAATATTCTCAAATTTTCTCGGACTACCTTGGTGTTTGTATGCGAGTTGTTCTCTAATAAGAGAGTCGTTTATGGATGTAATCCATTCTGTCTTTGTGGGGGCTGTCGTAGATAGCCATTTTCTAGCTATAAGTTTCCTAGCTAGGAATAGTACCCTGAGAATGGCAGTATATGTGTGGGGTGTGTATTGTTCTTCATCCAGCCAGCCTAATAGACAAAGTTTGGGGTCAGTTATAAGGTTGAGGTTCCATATGCTATTGATAGTATTTATCACTGCTGCCCAATATCTTTGTAGTTTCAGGCATTTCCATAGCATATGGATAAGTGTACCACTGTCAACAAGGCAGCGGGGGCAGAGTGTGTCATCTCTTCTGTGCCATCTATGTAATTTCTCAGGTGTGCGGTACCTGAATAATGAATAGTTGGGTACGTTTTTGAAAGGAGGATAGATACACCTTGAGTAAGTTATCTAGTATGGTGTTCCATTCCTCGTCTGAAATGCGCCCTATGTCATCTCCCCAGCCAGCTCTACAGTTCAAAGTCATCGCTTTTGATATATGACAAAGAGAGCTATATATAGAGGAAATTTGTCCCTTCCGGGATGATGACATAATTAGCTGTGTAAGCACCACGGGCCTGGTTAGTTTCCAAGTGGAGATCGTAGCCTGTGCCGTTATAGCATGCCTAAGTTGTAGGTATTGGAAGAATGAGGTATTTGGCAAGGTAAATTCTGAGCGTAATGATTGGAAGTCTCGGAGTATACCCCCACAATATAGTTGTGGAATATAGTTTACTCCGCTCCTAGACCAATTGGAAAAGTTCTGTAGTTTGTTTAGTTCTGGGTAGTTTTGGATATTCCAGATGCATGACCAGTTTGTGTAGCCTGTATATTGCAGGTGTTTGGTTTTCTTCCATGTTCTATCTATAGGGTTGTCCCGATACCACTTTTTTAGGACCGAGTACAAGTACCGATACTTTTTTTCAAGTACTCGCCGATACCGATACTTTTTTTTTAATGTCACGTGACAGTGTTTTCTTTTTTTTGGGGGGGGGGTGAACGGTGTATGTGTTTTTTTTTTTACAATTTTTATTTTTTACAATAATATTTTTTTTATTCTTTATATGTTTTTTTTTTTTTTTTGTGTTTTTTTTTTAATCAGCCCTGTTAGGGGGCTTTGGTGAGATATCAGGGGTCTTAACAGACCTCTGATATCTCCCCCTTGAGACAAAGAAAGAAACAGAGGATAGAGATTCCCCAGTCCCTTTCTCTGCAGCCTCAGCTGCACTGAGAATGAATGGAGAGAAGACAGCGGCTCCTCTCCATTCATAAACTGAGACATCGTAATCACAGAAGATTACAATGTTTCAGTTATGTGAATGGAGAGAGTCAGCTGACTCTCTCCATTCACGCAGCGGAGAGAGACAGCAGAACGGAGAGGCACAGAGAAGAGAGAGGAACGGAGGGGACAACGGAGAGGCACAGGGAAGGAGAGAGGAACGGAGGGGACAGCGGAGAGACACAGGGAAGGAGAGAGGAACAGAGGGGGACAGCGGAGAGACACAGCAGAACGGAGTGGACAGCGGAGTGACACAGGGAAGGAGAGAGGAACGCAGGGGGACAGCGGAGAGACACAGGGAAGGAGAGAGGAACGGAGGGGGACAGCGGAGAGACACAGCAGAACGGAGGGGACAGCGGAGGGGGACAGAAAAGGAGAGAGGAACGGAGGGGACAGCGGAGAGAAACAGGGAAGGAGAGAGGAACAGAGGGGGACAGCGGAGGGGGACATAGGAAAGGAGGGGGCATGGAGGAGGATGCAGTGACATACAGCGGTGACCGATCACCGCTGTATGTCACTAAAGCTGCTGAAAGCCGCTGGGGGAGAATCTTGTAACTCTCCCACGCGCCGATCACAGCTGACTTCAAGGTATCGGGAGAAGCATCGGGAGCATTTGCCCGAGTACAAGTACTTGGGCAAATGCTCGGTATCTGTGCCGATACCGATATTAGTATCGGGACAACCCTAGTAGTAATGTGGGGTATTGAGCCAATGCTCCCAGTTCACCTGCCTCTCTACATTCCACAAGTCCATCGCCAGACATCTGCGTGCACACGATGTTCCGAATGGGATCAGAGGACTCAGGATATAGCCAGCCCGTTAATTGTTGCAGCTGAGCTGCCATAAAATAAAATGGATTTGGTACCGTCAGGCCACCGGAGTCCTTCGCTTACGGTAAGGTTTCCAATTTGATTCTTGGAACCTGTTTCTTCCATATCAATGTGCAAAAAATGGTGTTGCACCTCTTAAACACATGGATAGGGATCCAGAGAGGGGCATTGTGGAGTGCATATAATATATGCGTGTTCCAGATCATCTTTATTAAGTTGCAGCGGCTGACTACGGAGATCGGCAACTTAATCCTGGTAATTGTTTTTTCTTGAAATTGTTTAAGCAGTGGTCTATTGTCTAATATATTGGTCTAGGCTAGGGTGTACAGTATACCTGGATATTTGAACTTATCCACTACTTTAATCTGTTCAGCTATCCCACGTAGGGACCCCGCCAGTGGATCTAAGGGCAATATTATGGATTTGTCCAAATTTATTGTGAATCCGGAGAAGGTCCCGAATGTGTGAATCAATTCCATAAGTTTTACCAGGGATGTAGAAGTGTCACCTAGAAATAGAAGTGAATCATCGGCATAAAGTGCCAATTTGTCTTCCAGCTCACCCCACTTAAATCCAATTATTTCTGGGCTCCCCCTTATGGCAGCGGCCAGGGGTTCTATGGCCAGGGCAAAAAGTAGTGGAAACAGGGGACAGCCTTGTCTAGTTCCCCTGTGTAGATCAAAGGAAGCCGATAAGGTGTTATTTATTCTGATGCAAGCTTTTGGCGCTTTGTACAATAATTTGATCCAAGAAATTATATTTTCTCCCAGGTTAAGCTTTTCTAGTACTCTCCATAAATATTCCCACTCAACACTATGAGCAGGGCCCTCTTAACCCTCATGTATATTATTGTGTTGTAACTGTATTGTCTCCCTTATATTGTAAAGCACTGTGTAAACTGTTGGCGCTATATAAATCTTGAATAATAATAATACTACTACAATGCACAGGAAGAGAATACAGGTTGCCAGATATTTTTACCTGAAAGTCACTTTTTTTCCATCCTTCTTTTTCCAGTGGTTTTCTAAGCTCTTTAAACCCCCATACAGTCTGAAGGCAGAGACCAGCTGCACGTATCTCTCGATCAGAGCGCCCTCTATAAGAAGTACAAACCAACTCATGTTACAGTAAAAAGTCAGACCTTTTAAGTCTGCAAAGTACATACAAATTTAGTCAATTAAAAATATATTATAAAAATCTAATTATATATATATATATATATATATATATATATACTGTATTTATTGGCGTATAACACTCACTTTTTCACCATGAAAATCGGGTGCAAATAGCGTGTGCGTGTTATACGCCAATACTTCAATTTTAGCTACCTCGGAGGGGACAGGACGAGCGCCGTCAGATTACATACAATGAGAATCTCCTGTTTACTTGGCGGCCTCTGTAATAGGAAGTCCCGTCTCCTGAGCCGCCATTGGACCACTGTTCTGTCTATCATAGGAGATTCTCACTGTATGTAATCTGTCGGTGCTCGGCCCACCCCCCTCCCTGTCCCCTCTAGGCTGTAGATGGTCATCGATCAGACAGCACTGATGGCAATGGTGAGGCTGCTGCATTGAATGCATTGGTGAGGCTGCTGCATTGATGACAATGATGAGGCTACTGCATTGAAGGCATTGGTGAAGCTGCTGCATTGATGGCAATGGTGAGGCTGCTGCATTGATGGCAATGGTGAGGCTGCTGCATTGATGGCAATGGTGAGGCTGCAGATGGGCATTGATCAGGCTGCATTGATGGCAATGGTGAGGCTGTAGATGGGCATTGATCAGGCTGCATTGATGGCACTGGTGAGGGTGCAGATGGGCACTGACCCTTATTTTGCTTCAAAGTTCCTTATTTAAAATGTAAGATTTTTTCCCTGAAACTTCCCTCTTAAAATGAATGTGCGTGTTATACCCCTGTGCGTATTATACGCCGATAAATACGGTATATATATATATATATATATATATATATATATATATATATATATATATATATATATATATATATATATATATATACACATACATACATACACACACACACACACATATCCTGTACATGCAAGCTCTATAAACTCAGGCTTTAAAGTAAAATGCAAAATACTATCAGACACTTACCCTCCTTTGTTGATGAGAACAAGCCTCTCAATTCCTTGGCTCTCCCGCAGCTTCTTAGCTGCCTCCAAATTTCCAGTGATGACTTCCTGGATGGTGCCAAGTACGGCCACAGTTGTATCCTCTGAAACTTTGTTTGACTGGGGAGAAGAACTGGGGAGACGAGCAACCAGACTGCTGAGAGCATGCTTACCTGCAAAGGTAAGAAATTTAATATGCATGTTTAACCTTATTCCTTATCCACTCCCCAATTAGCTTGTTCTGTCATGTTCTACCCACTCCAGTAACCAATCCCTACAAGAATCACAAGACAACTGCCTCACCAATCAGCTCCCTGTTCCGGTTGTCTCCACATAGATTTCGAAGAGCCCCACATACGGCACGTACAACACGCTCATTCTCATGGGTAAGGTGATCAGCAAGTGACGAAAGACCTTTCTCCAGACGGACAGCAGCACGAATACAACGGCCATACTGCGAAAGCCACACCACATAGTATGAGACACAATGCAAGCTCACTAACCACAACAAAATCAAATTATGCATCTCTGTAAAAATTACACACCATTAAAAAGGTTAAGAGTATTTGAGGCCACATTTACGTGTTTTTGTGCAGTATAATAAAGTGCAGTGAGGTGACTTGCCATTCAATTTCAATGGCACCCCAAGGGACATGCATGAACAAAAACACTTGAGCAGTGGAAACAAAACAATCTAGCAGGGGTTTTTGGCTTGTGGGTTGTCAGTGTTCCAAAAAGGCCGAAAAATGCAAGTGGGAATAGGAACTTAATGCTGATATCTTATTTCAGTATTTTTAGGACACCAAGCAGATTTGCAAATAGAACGACATACCTGTCAGTCAATGCCTTCAGTGCAATTACACAAAACTGATTATTTCTAGACTGCACTCATTAACCAAGTAGCCACCGGACCATGAAAAAGAGGAGTTTTCACTTACCTGTAATTTCATATCTTGGAGTACAGTGTAGAACACGGACTGAATATTCATAGACCCTCAGATGTAACCAAGCAATGAAGAAGGGTGAGCAACAACATATTGTAAAAAAGGAAAAATTCCCCGTGGGTTTTTTTTTTTTTAGCAGCAATTGTGCGTCAACAAAAATTTGTAAAAAATATATAGGTAAATTTTATTATCAAAAAACAATTTGAACAATACCAACACAGAAGTTAAAACATGAGCTCTGGGTATGTACAATGCGAGACTGGTAGATTAGAAAAGGGGGAACACAATGTTGACAATACCATAAGGGTTAGAAAAAAGTGAAATTATCTAATGTATCAGCCTACAATAATTAAATTGTGGTTATACTGTCCGATGTTTGGAAAACAGGCCCCAATGTATTTCGACCTATATGTTTACCGTCTTCCTCAGGGGGTTCTTCTATTTTTCTATAATTACATCAAAAAGACAGTTTTCAATGGTATAAAATATAATGTATAATGTATAATCATTTATGCATCTATCATGTTAAATGATTATGATTGTACATTATATTTTAGACCATTGAAAACTATCTTTTGATGTAATTATAGAAAAATAGAAGAACCCCCTGAGGAAGACCATAAACATATAGGTCGAAATGCATTGGGGCATGTTTTCCGAACATTGGACAGTAGAACCACAATTTAATTATTGTACGCGGATACATTAGATAATTTCACTTTTCTCTAACCCTTATGGTATTGTCAACATTGTGTTCCCCCTTTTCTAATCTACCAATCTCGCATTGTTCATACCCAGAGCTCATGTTTTAACTTCTGTGTTAGTATTGTTCAAATTGTTTTTTGAAAATAAAATTGCCTATATATTTTTACAAATTTTTGTTGACTCACAATTGCTGCTAAAAAATCCCACAGAGAATTTTTACTTTTTTACAATATTTTGTGCGGGGTGTGCAGCCTTTCAGACTCCGCATATGTGTCATACCATGCTAGGGTGAGCAACAACTAGCCAAACGATACTGTGCCAACAACCCATCTTCAGAATGCCACTGCATGAATCTTGTGGCTGAAAGCTGCATCCGCAGAAGATTAGATGTCCATCTGGCAGATCTTTGCAAGGGTATCAACAGATGTCCAGGTGGTGGCCCGGTGCCAGAAAACCCAGGAAACTCCCATGATCTGGTGGAATGGGTACAAAAAAGCGCAAGCGGATATTTATACTTCAGAATGTAAGTTCTAGTGGTTATATTTCTTATCCATTCAAGAGGTGAAAGCTTTTGAAGCAGGAGCTCCCTTGTGAAGTCCTAAACACAGGACAAAACGCAGAATCCGTTTTCCTGATCGAAGCTGTCATTAAGCGAAGCTGTAGACGCTATAGGCTCAGACTAGGTTCAGGCAATAAAGATTTTGTTTTGATGCTTTAGAGCAGGGCATAAGGAAGGGTAGGACTATGCCCTCACTGAGGAGGAACTTAGGACAAACAGTCTTGGGCATAAGACTATGCGGTCAATATAAAAGAGAAGTAACAGCTCGTTACAAGAGAGTACAGCCAGCTCAGAAACACATCTGACAGATGTGATGACAACCAAAAAGGACACTTTGCAAGAGAGGTCATCTACAAGAATTTAAAGGGTGATTTCTAAAGAGGCAGAGAGAACCAAGATAAAATCCAAAAAAGTACAGGGTGCTGTAAGGTGGGCTTTATGAGAGATCCAAAATGAATAAAAATGTTTTTTTTTTTTTTTTTTAACAAGGGAATGTGAAGCCAGAGGTCTTTCAAAAAGACAAGACCGGGCCAAAACCTGATCCTTTCAGAGTGGTGAAAGTCAAATTCTGCTCAAGGCTTAATTGCAGAAAGGCTAGGATGTGAGGCACAGATTTATCACTGGGATTTAAGTGCCTGTGTTCATACCAGGCAAAGAATGGATTTCCACATACAATAATAGATCTTTTTGGAAGTGGCTTTTAAGAATAAAAGACTCAGATGTTCCTCCATCTCATAAGACCTGGGCTTCAGCAGCCATGCCATTAAAGCTAGAGACTAAGAAGCCAGATGGAACAGGGAGCCCTGGGACAGCAGATCTGGGAGGGGAGAGGCCAGGGGTCATCTGCGAAAAGTCAGAGTATGCGTGTTTACCAGGTTCTTCTGGGCCATTTGGTGCAACAAGAATCACCCTTGTCCTCTCTAGCTCTATCTTCTTGAGTAGATGAGGCAAAATTCAAACTGGGAGGAATGCATAGATTAGCCTGAACTGAAACCAGGAAATTATTAGAGCAATCAAATTCAGCTCTAGGAGGATCCTTGGTCCTGGCCACAGAGTTAGTTTGTCATTCAATTGAGGTTAGGATGTTTAAATCTGGAGTCCCCCACTTTGTATTGGCCTGAACTCTGGGATATTTATGAGTAGCTTAGTTCCCATGGGTGACAATGTTCCCTAGACCACGAGGGAATGGAACACACCTCCTCTGCCTGAAAGACTGGCATTTGTTATTTTCCAGTGATAAAGGAAAAAACTCCACTACTGCTAAAACTGGGCTGGAGCTCCACAAAATTATGAAATTCTTGCTTGGCTGGGTAGCAGCATGGGTAATTCACAAGCAGGAATGTGTCTGTTCCTGATCGACAATTTGTGTTAGAGAGGTCTCCGATAAAATTGAGTGAATGGTACAGCCTTGAAGGAAGCCAACAACGCTCATGAGATTATGCTCCCGTGGCTTGCCTTTGATCTCAAAACATATTTTCTAGGAGGAAAGCCTGGTTTGGGATAGGTCCAAGAGCAGACCTAAATATTCCTGGCAAAGAAAAGGCTGGAAAGCAGATTTTAGGAAATGTAACCAAAGGCCTGGAGCACCTGAATTGTCCTGTGAACATTTGCAGATAGCTGTAATACAGAGGAGTCCATCAAGATAAGGACGTCTAGTTAAACTGTGACATGGATGCCCTGAGTTCTGAGAAGTGCAAAAAAAGGCACTCAAAGCAGAGAAGAGGCCGAAGGGCAGCGTGACAAGCCGGAAATGAATGTCTGTCCCTGAAAAGTGCAGAAAGAACCCACGAGGTAGATAAATGGGAATATGCAGCTAGGTATCTTGCATATCTACAGATGTCCAACCATGCGGATTTCATGCAAAATTTTTAAATTTTGTGAAAGTATTTGTTGAGAGATTCCAGAATAGAACAAATACCCCATTGGGCTTTGCTACTGTAAAAAGATTTGAGTAGAAGCCTTTAAACCCATCCTTTAAACCCATCCTGTAGATACTGCCATAACTACTTCCTGAGATAAGAGATGAGACTCAGAGCCACTCATAGCTGCTACAGATCATCTGTTACTAAGTAGCTATATAAAATCCATCATTCGCAACGGATGCTTCTAATTCTCCTGGGTATTGAGTTTCCCCAAGTTCCCAGTCTCAAACTGGGGGATAGGGAGAAGGCTTTTTATCTCCTTTTTACAAATTGTGTATATGCTATATGAGAAGTGGATATGGTATTGGTGGGAAACTTCCCGCAGACTATTCTACAATATACCATTATCATGCAATATAGTAGTTTGAATGCCCAGAGAGAATTTATCCGATTTATATTCAGTGGATATAAAAAAATCTACACACCCCTGTTAAAATGTCAGGTTTGTGATGTAAAAAAAAAAAATGAGACAAAGAAATAATTTCAGAACTTTTTCCACCTTTAATGTGACCCAAAAACTGTACAACTCAGCTGAAAAGAAACTGGAGAGTAAAAATAAAAAAAAACTAAGATAATGTGGTTGTATAACAGTGCACACTTTCTTGTAACTGGGGATGTAGTTGTGTACAGAATTAAGCAATCACATTCAAACTCACGTTAAATAGGAGTCAGCACACACCTGCCATCATTTAAAGTGCCTCTGATTAACCCCAGATAAAGCTGTTGTAGTAGGTCTTTCCTGACATTTTCATATTCTACATGGTTCGCAGAGAGCTGCCAAAGGGATCTCATCGTTAAAAAGTATCAATCACGAGAAGGGTACAGAAGAATTTCCAAGGTATTAGATATAACATGGAACACAGTAAAGACAGTCATCAAGTGGAAAAAATATGGCACAAGAGTGACATTACCAAGAACTGGACGTCCCTCCAAAATTGATGAAAAGGCAAGAGGAAAACTGGTCAGGGAGGCTGCCATGAGGCCTACAGCAACATTAAAGGAGCTGCAGAAATATCTGGCAAGTACTGGCTGTGTGGTACATGTGACAACAATCTCTATTCATATGTAGAGTGGCAAGACGGAAGGAAGCCTTTTACGAAGAAAAATATCCAAGCCTGGCTAAATTAAAAAAAAAAAAAAAAAAAGCACATTTGAAGTTTCCCAAAAGCATGTGGGAAAATGTGTTATGGTCTGATGAAACAAAGGTGGAACTTTTTGGCCATAATTCTAAAAGATACATTTGGTGCAAAAACAGCACTGCACGTCACCAAAGCAACACCATACACACAGTGAAGCATGGTGGTGGCAGCATCATGCTTTAGGGCTGTTTTTCTACAGCTGGAATAGGGGCCTATTCTGAACAGTTCCAAATATCAGTCAATATTGGCACAAAACCTTCAGGCTTCTGCTAGAAAGCTGAACATGAAGAGGAACTTCATCTTTCAGAATGACAGCGACCCAAAGCATACATCCAAAACAAAGGAATGGCTTCACAAGAAGATTAAAGTTTTGGAATGGCCCAGCCAGCGCCCAGACCTGAACCTGATTGAAAATCTGTGGGGTGAGCTGAAGAGGGCTGTGCACAGGAGATGCCCTCGTAATCTGACAGATTTGAGGTGTTTTTGCAAAGAAGAGTGGGCAAATATTGCCAAGTCAAGATGTGCCATGCTGATAGACTCATACCCAAATAGACTGAGTGCTGTAATAAAATCAAAAGGTGCTTCAACAAAGTATTAGTTTAAGGGTGTGCACACTTATACAACCATATTATTTTATTTTTACTTCCCTCCACCTAAAAGATTTCAGTTTGTTGTTCAACTGAGTTATAAAGTTTATAGGTCACAGAGGTGGAAAAAGTTCTGAAACTATGTATCTTTGTCTAATTTTAGAGAATTCTGCAACCTTGTGTTCGGTTACTCCAATATTTACTGCCCCTATATCTTTACTACTACGGATGGTGGTCAGTAGTGGTCCTAATGATAAAACAAACAAAAGAGGCGAGAGCGGGCATCCTTGTCTAGTTCCGTTGAACATTTCAAAGGGAGGTCTGGTCTGTATGTGTCCAGTCAGGCATCAGCTCTTTTATTCTTGTAGCCAAGATCTTTACGTATAGTTTTGTATCGCTATTTAATAGCGCGATTGGTCTATAACTAGAACACAAAGTTGCGTCTTTTTCCTCCAAGTATTACCGTAATGTGTGCTTATAGTGATTCCCATCCCTTCTCCATTCCCCAATGCGTTCATATAGGCTTCTAATTTTGATACCAGCTGTTCTTTAAATCTTTTATAGTATAAAATTGTGAATCCATCGGGGCCTGGACTTTTCCCATTTCCTGTATTTTTTATCGCTGATCTAATTTCTCTTTGGGTTATAGGGTCTTCAAGGGCAGATAATTTTTCTATTGAAACCTTTGCTAGTTTTGCTTCTCTCAGGTGTTTTTTTGTTTCCTCTAACTGTTCTTCCGGAGTCCCCCATGTCTTACAGAGTAAAGAGCACTATAGAAGCTGTGAAATGTCCTGGCGATTTCTGATGTTTTATATACTTCTCCTTTCTCATTTTTTCTATATAGTTTTTACATTTTTTACTTTTAAGTATTCTTGCTAGGTATTTTCCTGGCTTATTCCCCCCCCCCATTTATATCTACCCTTGGCCACTCTGTTCAACGCTTGTCTTGTCTCTTGCTCCCCAAGGTCTTTCAGATTCTCTCTTTTAATACTAGGGCGTGTTGTATCTCCCTAGCTGGTTTCTTTTTATGCATCTGTTCCAAGTCATATTTTTCTTTCACTAATTTTTGGAGGTTGTTGGACCTTTCCTTTTTTCTTCTGGCACCTATAGATATTAGGATTCCTCTGATATATGCCTTGTGTGCTTCCCATTTCATGGCCTGATGCATCCGGAGTATTGTTTAAATGAAAATATTGATTTATTTCTTCTATTTTACCTTCTACTTCTTTGTCCCAAATTAAATCCTCTTTTAATCCCCAGGCACTCATCTTTTCATGAGTCTCTGGAAACCTCAACATCATTATTACTGGAGCATGGTCTAATATAGTCCTTATTCCTATTGATGTCTTTATTACCAATTCTAACAGTATATGTTCTACCATAAAATAGTCTATTCCAGAGTACGTCCTGTGCACCAGGGAGTAAAAGGAGTAATCATTTGTCCTAGGATGCGGATTTCTCCAAACATCTACCAGTTGACATTGAGAGTTTCTTTTTTAGCTTCCTTTATTACTTCCAATTCCCAGAGCACTTGACGTACTGTCTACCTGGGGGTCCATGCCAATGTTAAAGTCTCCGGCAAGGATTATTTTACCCTTCTTAAACTCCATTAATTTTCCCAATATCTCTATCAGATATCTAGTTGGATTTTTATTAGGACAGTATATGTTCGCCAGTGTACATTCCATTCCCTGCAGAATTCCTTTCAAGAATATAAATCGTCCATCCCTATCTACCAACCTTTCTTCCAACTGAAATCTTACGTCTTTTGCTAATCCTATTGCGAATCCCTTTGCTCGCTTGATTGGGGAATCACTGTAGTACCAAACTGGGTATTTTTGAGAATATAGTTTTATATTTGTATCCTGGGTTAAATATGTTTCCTGTAAGAAGATTATGTATGCGGAATATCGTTTACATTCCCCCAACATTTTGTCTTTTTTCAGGGCTATTAACCCTCGTGTTTTTTCACCTTAATGCATCCTATGCATTAAGGTGAAAAAATACCTGGCAGTCACCGCCCCCCCACCCCAGCCCCCCGTTTCACCTGAGCTCCTTCATCTCCTCAGTGGGGACGCACTGCCCCCCTCTCCACGGGGTCCCGGCTCTTGATTGGGACTCTTTCCCTTCTGTTCTGGGGGGATGCTCTATCTGGACCTCACTAGACCCACCCCTTCTATCTCTGAAGGTGCGGATCTATGCCCCCACCAGGAGTCCAGGTCTTCCTCCTTTGTTTCATGTTTCTTCCTTCCTCGGTTCCCTCCCCCCCACTATCCCCTCAGTTTATTTTTTTCCTAGAGATAAGTTGACATTGATCTTCTTCCTGGATATTTTTTCTCTCACTCCTACTTCCTGTTCATTCTGGCATTTCCAGTATAGGGATTTTCAGTCTTTTACAGAAATCTTGTAGTTCATCTGGGTATCTCAGTCTCCCCGTACGGCCTCCTTTCTGACCTATCAGACAAGCGGGGAAGCCCCAATTATACTATAGACAAAGATACGTAATCTTCAGGGTTCAATGCTTGGTGCTCAATGTAAGATGGCCACTACTCAAGTGCTATGGGAATGGTTATCCCCGTTTTTGCATGCTGCACATAAGACATATAAGGCTAAGGTAAGGGGGACCCATAAGAAAAGTAATAATAAATGATGGGCAAGAGGACCTTAACCTCTATATATTACTTCCAACTAATCCATGCTTAATAGCGGGGGGTGTCACTCTCAAAGATACTCTGTGTACCCACACAAGGTGGGTTCAACTGGCTCCCTGATGATCTGGCACTTCAGGGCTCTGCCTCTAACTGTCTCCAGCTCCCGTTGCTGCCCTGGGACTCTGGCTGGGACCCCCTCTCTCACTCTGGATGTCCGAATGGCCGAGTTGGTGCCTCCTCCTCACTCCCGAGCAGTGCAGGGTCCTCCCGCGTGTCACCTAGTGTCCCCGAGCTTCATGTGTATTCACCAGCCTCTAGGTATTCACCAGCCTCTACCGGCTATCAGGTCACCTGGGACCAGGTGACAGATGCACTCTGTAGGAGTCGGAAGTGCACCGCTAAGGTAGTGGACCCTAGGACTGACTGCTGCGGATTGAACCCTGGAAGGTTCAGGAAGCAGGTCTACAGGATAACTAACATGGATCCCAGTGGGAGCTAGAGCATAGATTCCCCAGGGCGCAGAGTAAGAGCCAGCGGGTGTTCACTAGAGCCTCTAGTGGTGAGGATGGACTGCGCTGCAGTCTGGCTCCAGGTCTCGGCCCCCAGGGTCTCGCAGCTCACGCTCACCGTAGACTACAGGAGAAGAGGAAGGAGGCAGCAGGCTGGAACGACAGGGAAGTAAGGGACAAGCCAAGGTCGGGGCCACAAGCAGACAAGGACAACAGAGTTCACGCACAGGGTGCAGGGCACAGGGTCACAGGCAAACACGGATGGTCGGGGACACGCCAAAGGTCAGGGTCACGAGCAGACAGGAATAGTTAAGAACAGGCCAAAGTTGGTAACTGGAATCAGACGTAGGAAACACAGCAAGTACACACGGAGGCTAACACACAATGGTTGATCAGCACTGTTGGCTTGCGGTGCACAGGTTAATATAGGGTTCCCTGATAGGGCCTGGGGTGGGGCCATGCTTAGAGGAGAGGTTATAAAACCAGTCAGGTGAGAGGCAGCTGGTCTTTAGAGATGAACACATGGAGACAGGTAAGCTGACAGAGAAACTATTGCATAACCATGACATCGGCGTCAGCGGTCACGGCTCGGGAATTTCCACTCAGCCCCGGTGCACAGGTCTCTGGAATCGCTTTCCAACCAGCTTAACAGGACAGGAATCAGCCTAAGGTAAGGGGGGTGGGAGGGAACCGCCAGTCAGCCGAGGGGTCCGACGCAAACAACAGGGTGGCTCTTGTTCTTGGACATCACATGACGGCGTCCCAGAACAGCCACGCCGTACCCAATCTCTGTAAAGAGCCGCGTCCTCGGCTCTTTAACTATGTGGTTGGCTGTGTCCAATCACAATCGGTCACATGCAAACACAGAGATGCCCGTAATCGTCGCTCCTCATCTCTCACTGACAGTGTGTGTGGCGAGGCGAGCCAATCAGCGGCATCTCCTGGCAGGAGACAACAAAACATGTAATCAGGGCACTGATCATCAGTGCCCTGATTACATTATAGTGCCACAAGTGTCACCAATCAGTGCCCATTAGTGATGCCAGTCAGTGCTGGCTATCAGTGTCGACCATCAATGCCCAATTGTCAAAGTGAGACAGCGCTAAAAACTGAAACTTAGCCTGGGCAGGAAGGGGTAAAAATGCCCAGTAGGCAAGTGGTTAAATAAAGTCCAAATCTCGCAATGTATACGTAATGCAATGTTTTCTTTGTTTTGTGCTTCTCCACCTGCCACATCATCTGCTCACCTTTATAAAATTGACCCATAAGAATAATGAAATGCTATCCTTATGCATATATATTTAACCACTTCCCTCCCGCCCAAGGGTGTCATATGACGTCCTGGACTTTCAGTGGGAATATCTGAATGATGCCTGCAGCTACAGGCATCATTCAGATATCCTTGTTTTCAGCCGGCGATTCTGTGCACCATAAGAAGGATCATAGCGGCAGTTCTGTCGCCTGTAAGAACGATCAAGCGACGGAAGGGGACATCCCCCACCTCCCGTCGCCATCCGGTGCTTCTCCGGGCTCTCCCGTGCCATCAGGGACACGGAGAAAGGATCGGATGACGAGCATAGAGATGAACGCTGACCAGATGGTCACCGGTCATCTCTATGACCGTCGGAGGCCCGGGCGTGACGTTAGGTCGTCACGTCCGGGCTGCGGATGTAAACAAAGCCGCGATCGCGGCTGGTAAGCACGAGAGCGTGAATTTTTTTTTTACGATCTCATGCTTTCCAGCCTGGAGGAGAGATGTGGGGTCTTATTGACCCAGCATCCCTCCATGAAGAGGACCTGTCACGAATGATTCCTATTACAAGGGATGTTTACATTCCTTGTAACAGGAATAAAAGTGATTAAAAAAAAATGTTGTAAAAGTAAAAAAAATAAAATAAAAATAATTAAAAAATTAATTTAAAACGCCCCTGTCCCTAGTAGCTCGCGCTCAGAAGCGAACGCACGCGTTAGTCCCGCCTACATATGTAAACGCCGTTCAAACTACACATGAGGTATAGCCGCGTGCGTTTGAGCGTGAGCAACAATTCCAGCTCTAGAACTCCTCTATAACTCTAAACATGTAACCTGTAAAAAATTTTAAATTGTCGCCTATGGAGATTTTTAAGTACTGAAGTTTGGCGTCATTCCATGAGTGTGTGCAATTTTAAAGCGAGACATGTTAGGTATCCATTTACTCGGCGTAACATCATCCTTCACATTATACAAGAAAATTGGGCTAACTTTACAGTCTTGTTATTTTTTAAATCATGAAACTGTTTTTTCTCCCCCCCCCCCAAAAAAAAAATGCGTTTGAAAAATTGTTGCGCAAATACCGTGCAAGATAAAAAATTGCAATGACCGCCATTTTATTCCCTAGGGTGTCTGCTAAAAAAAATATATAATGTTTGGGGGTTCAGAGTAATTTTCTAGCAAAAAAATTATGATTTTTACATGTAGGAGAGGAGTGCCAGAATAGGCCCGGTATTGAAGTAGTTAAAAAAGAAAAAACTACAAGAAAAGCACTCAATGCAAGTGCACTTAAAACCAATGTGCAGAGAAAATCGCTTAAAAAAAGAATCGCCTGTGTAGAAAAAGTATAATTCATTCACTTTCCTGGTATTGTGAAGGCCATCACTGACTCCTCCCCAATGCATTTTTGTCACAGATCGTGTGACTTCCTTAAGGGGAATAACTGAAGACAACAGTCTTCAGATGGAAAAATAAAACAAATATCCCATTTAACGCTTTTGCTGCCATTTTTTCCTAGAAATTTTTTCCTAAAATCATTTTAGGCCTGAAGATACACTATATTACCAAAAGTATTGGAATGCCTGCCTTTACTCACATGAAATTTAATAACATCCCAGTATTAAGCCTGATTCACACCTATTCATTTTTAGTGCTTTTTGCAGATTTGCACTACAGTAAATTTAACACGGTTTCCTATGGAACACTTTCTGTAGTGCAAAATGCAAAAAGCACTAAAAATGCATAGGTGTGAATCAGGCCTTAGTCCATAGGGTTCAATATTGAGTTGGCCTGCCCTTTGCAGATATAAAAGTTTCAAATCATCTGGCAAGGCTGTCCACAAGGTTTAGGAGTGTCTATAGGATTGTTTGTCAATTCTTCCAGAAGCGCATTTGTGAGTTCAGGCACTCATGTGGACGAGCACAAACAAGGTCCATAAAAAAAATGGATGAGCGAGTTTGGGGTAGTGGAACTTGACTGGCCTGCACAGAGTCCTAACCTCAACCCGATAGAACACTTTTGGGATGAATTCGTGCGGAGACTGCGAGCCAGGCCTTCTTGTCCGACATCAGTGCCTGACCTCACAAATGCGCTTCTGGAAGAATGATCAAACATTCCCATAGACACACTCCTAAACCTTGTGGACAGCCTTCCCAAATAAGTTGAAGATGTTCTAGCTGCAAAAAGGGTGGGCCAACTCAATATTGAACCCTACGGACTAAGACTGGGATACCATTAAAGTTAATGAAAAGGCAAGCGTACCAATACTTTTGTTAATATAGTGTACGATAGTTGCACAATATTACCAAAACTTCAGTAAAAATGACACTAAAGTTAATTTTAGAACACACAAATGCAATAAACTACCCAATGTTTTTATAAAAAAAATAAAAAAATAAATAAAAACATGGAGGTTGCACCAAGTAAACCGATACCAAACATGTCAAACCTTAACTGCTTTCCGACCAGCTGCAGTTGTACTTTGGCGGGTTGGCACAGCGGTGTGAATCACCTTTATTGTATGTGGACCGCTTTAAGAAGCTATAGGGGGGCACGTCCGCGGCAAGACGCCGGAGCCGATGTGCGTGGCCGGGGCCCACGATGTCTGCTAGCCACCCACGATCGCTCCTCAGAGAGCCAAAGTGGGGATCTGTGTGTGTATGTAAACAGACAGATCCTCGTTCTGACAGGGGAGTAGAGAGATCTGCTGTTCCTAGTGATCAGAAACAGCGATCTCTCTACTCCTCCAGTCAGTACACTGTCCCCAGTTAGAAACACCTCCCTAGGGAACACTTAACCCCTTGATTGCCTCCTAGTGTTAACCCCTTCCCTGCCAGTGACATTTATACAGTAATCAGTGGCTATTTTTAGCTCCGATTGCTGTATAAATGTCAATGGTCCCAAAAAAAGTGTCAAAAGTGTCCAATCCGTCAGCCACAATGTTGTAGTCCTGCTAAAAATTGCAGATCGTCGCCATTACTAGTAAAACATAAAAATGCCATAAACCTATCCCCTATTTTGTAGATGCTATAACTTTTGTGCAAAGCAATCAATATACACTTATTGCGATATTTTTTACCAAAAATATGTGGAAGAATACTTATTGGCCTAAACTGATGAAAAAATTTAACAGGAAGATTTTGGGTTGCAAGATCAAAAAGGACACGACATGCCAATTTTTTATGAGAAATACATGAAAAAAAAGGAAAACTGTGGGACTTTAAAGACTTTTAAAGGTGTCAAAGAGAAAAATGTAGTATTTTTTAATTATAAAAACACTTCCATAAAAAAATCCCTTGTTACATATCAAATTCATTTCATATACAGACACTACTGCTCTACATGTTTCGCTTCGAGTGAGCTTCTTCAGGAGATTTTAGACTGCTGTATGAAATGATTACTAAAGAAAGTAAAACAACAAAGATGGGATTAATTACTACAAAATTACAATTAGTTACACTTGTGTATATATTGAATATATCGTTAAAAAGGAATTTTACAATCAAATATTGTTGAAGCATAGAAAGACCTACCGAGCACTCTAGAATTTATTTTACATAATATGATTCCTAGGCGTTCAATTTCTGAGTATTTCCAGCAGACAACTCCATGTAAAGGTCATAGTAACCACAGGGAGGCGATGTAGACAAAACTGACTGAAACCTGAGAAGGAAACATATGTATGTGTATATATATATATATATATATATATATATATATATATATATATATATATATATATATATATATATATATATATATATATATATATATATATATATATATATATATATATATCTATATCTCGCTCTATCTATAGAGATATATCTCTCTCTCTCTCTAAAATCAGGGGAAAATCGTGGGTGCGTGTTATACGCCGATCCCCGCTAATTGTGATCTATCGGCGGCAATCGCCGCCGACATTCACATAGCGTGTAGTTTTAAATATGGCGCCATGGAGTTCGGAGGGACTCGGTGGAGCTGAACGAGCGCCGCCGAAATCACAGTGACTGAGCGGAGCCGAGATGCACACAGTCGAGTGTTCTTGGCTCTTCCTGGCGCCGCTCACAGTCACGCCCAGTCCCGCCATTGGACCTGTGTTATGTCCATCATAGAGCGGGACTGTGAGCGGCGCCGGAAAGAGCCGAGTACATTCGACTATGTGTATCTCGGCGGCGTTCGTTCAGCTCCGCCGAGTCCCTCCGAACTCCACGGCGCCATATTTAAAACTACATGCTATGTGTATGTCGGCGGCGATCTGTCCAAGCATGGACACTGGGGGCAAGGCTGCACTGACCATTGGGGCAAGGCTGCACTGACAAGACTGCACTGGGGCAAAGCTGCACTGACACTAACAAGGCTACAGATGGACACGATAAGGCTGCATTGATGGGCATTTTAATGTAAGTTTTTTTTTTCCTTAAACTTCCCTCCTAAAAGTTTTTTCCTTAAAATTCTCTCCTAAACTTGGGGTGCGTGTTATACGCCGATAAATCCGGTATATCTATATAATATATATATATATATATATATATATATATATATATAGATCTATCTATATATATAGATAGATCTATCTATATATATATATATATATATATAGATATATATATCTATATATATATATATATATATATCTATATATATATATAGATATATATATATATATATATATATATATATAGATCTATATATAGAGAAGGTATACCGGGACATATCCCCTTTGCCCACATGTATTTTTGTACATCTATATAAAACTCTATAGTTAAACCCAGATTATCCCAAAAATGAGATAAAGGTAATGGTAAAACGTTATCTGGATTAATGTCGGTAGGATCAAAAAGGAAAGGAAATATATCATTCAGGCTGAGTCTTTTGGCCTGAGAGGAAGTAAAAATTGGCCAGGTATAAATCTGGGGGAGCAGGATCCAAGTCTGTTTGAATATCACATGATCAGATGCGGAGAGAGAGGAGAGATGGACACTCTCTCTCTCGTGCGGACCCTCTGACAGATGGCGGCAAATGCCGCGTTCATAACCCCCCGTTCAGGAAGAGTCTGACATCACTTCTGCAAAGCGGACGTCAAAAAGGTTGCTAGTGCGCACGCGCAGTTCAAGATGCGGGAAATATGCATCGCGCATGCGCAATCACCGGATCCGCCATCTTGGACATGGGCTGCCAGCACATCGCAAACACTACTGGATATGGGGACGCAGAGCAGCAATTGTAACAACTTGCGCAGGGGGGGTTATGAACGCGGTGTTTGCTGCCATCATCTGTCAGAGGGTCCGCACGAGAGAGAGAGTGTTCATCTCTTCTCTCCCTCCGCATCTGTTACTTCCTTTACTGATGGGTAAGCTGAACATGCTGTCCGATTGCTGTTCACTCGCTTTCTATGAATTTATTTAATTCATGGCAAACTCTTCTTTTATGCACAAACCCTCATTTTCTTTAAAAAAATACCATTGTTTATTGGCTTTTTTCTTTGTTTTTTTTTTTAGGCAAGCATTCCTTAATGTATCTTCCATTTAGGGGGACCAAACACTGAGTTTTTTTTTTTGGTGGAGTGATATTCAAACAGACTTGGATCCTGCTTCCCCAGATTTACACCTGGCAAATTTTTCCTTCCTCTCAGGCCAAAACACTCAGCCTGAATATTTTTCCTTTCCTTTTTGATCCTACCAACATTAATCCAGGTAATGTTTTACAATTACCTTTATCTCCTTTCTGGGATAATCTGGGTTTAACTATTGTTATATAGATGTACAAAAATACATGTGGGCAAAGGGGATATGTCCCGGTATACCTTCCATATATATATTATATTTAGACATCTGTTTCCTTCCCCTTCCTTCCCAGACCAATATTCAGCTTTCAGCGCTCTCGCACTTTCAATGACAATTGCGCGGTTATGCTACGCTGTACCCAAATGAAATTTTTATCATTTTGTTCGCACAAAGAGCTTTCTTTTGATGGTATTTATTCACGACTCAGTTTTTTATTTTTTTGCGATATAAGCAAACAAAGAGTGGAAATTTGGAAAAAAAACATTTTCTTCTGTTTTAAAAGAAATCCAATAAAATCGAATTTTGTCATAAATTTAAGCCAAAATGTATTCTGCTACATGTTTTTGGTAAAAAAAATTTCCGTTAAGTGTATAATAATTGGTTCGTGTGATCACGGACAGATGTATGCAAATGATCCTGTACAGATGTGCGCAGGTGATTACAGACATATGCGAGCAAATAATCATTGGGACATATGTGGGGGACAGGTGTTTTGGGGACATTGTGTGGTGACACAAGGTTGGTGATCAGTGAGTAAAAAGCTGTAAAAAAACAGCTCATACTCACTGATCACCAGCCGGCTGCAGCGATTCCCTCTCCTCTCCGACAACTTCTGTGTGAGGAGAGCCGATTGCCTAGCCACCGGCTCTGTGTTTACATCATATGACGGCTGTGATTGGACACGGCCGTCATGTGATCAGGAGGGCCAATCACAGAGCCCTCCTGCCGATTGGAGATGCGCCATGTCTGGGTGACACGAGCGCATCGGGGCTGCGCGGGCACGCGTGCGACCCCCCTCCTCCTGACGTTCCTGAACATCCACTCCACAGAAGGAGAGAGCGCCCACCCGGCCGTTTATGTACTTTGGCCAGGTGGGAAGTAGTTAAAGTCCCACAGCTTTCCTTTTTTCATGTACTTCTGATGTTTTTTTGGATATTTTATTTATTTATTTTTCTCAAAATTGACGCTTTTTTTGTTTATAGCGAAAAAAATAAAAAACGCAGAGGTGATCAAATACCACCAAAAGAAAGCTCTATTTGTGGGAAAAAAAGGACATACATTTTGTTTGGTTACAAAGTCGCACGACTAAAGCGATGCAAAATTCTCAAAATTCTACAAACAATACCACATAATGACGGCTTAAGACATTTGTTTGCAATCTTTACAAATCTATTAAAAAAAAAAAAATCCCATGTACTTAAGTATTCACAGCCTGTGCTCACAACTTTGTTAAAGCACCTTTGGCACCAATTACAGCCTCACATCTTTTTGAGTATGATACCACAAGCTTGGCACAGCTATTTTTGGGCAGTTTCTCCCAATCTGTTTTGCAGGACCTCTCAAGCTCCATCAGGTTGGATGGGGTGCGTTGGTGCACAGCCATTTTCAGATCTCTCCAGAGATGTTCAAATGGGTTCAAGTCTGGGCTTTGGCTAGGACACTCAAGTTGTCTTGAAGCCACTCCGTTGTTATCCTGGCTGTGTGCCTAGGGTCTTTGTCCTGTTGGAAGATGAACCTTCCCCCCAGTCCGAGGTCTAGAGCGCACTGGAGCAGGTTTTTGTTAAGGATGTCTCTGTACATTGCTGTATTCATCTTTCCCTTGATCCTGACTAGTCTCCCATTTCCTGCCACTGAAAAACATCCCCACAGCATGATGCTGCCACCACCATGCTTCATTGTAGGGATGGTACTGGCCAGGCGATGAGCGGTGCCTGGTTTCCTCCAGAACTCTTTGGCCATTCAGGCCAAAGAGTTCAATCTTTGTTTCATCAGACTGGAGAATTTTTTTTAAGTGAAGGACACTCTCCAGGAGGTAGACTTTGCCAAAAAACATTTAAAAAAGCCAGACCAGTTCTGGAAAAGCATTCTTTGGAACTAAGATTAATCTGTAACAGAATGACTGGAAGAAAAAAGCGTGGAGAAGGCTTGGAACAGCTTATGATCCAAAGCATACAACGTCATCTGTAAAACATGGTGGAAGCAGTGTGATGGCATGGGAATGCATGGCTTCCAGTGGCACTGGGTCATTGGTGTTTATTGATGTGACAGAAGCAGCTGGATGAATTCTGCAGTGTTTAGAGATATATATTGTCAGTCAAGATTCTGCCAAATGCAGCAAAGCTGATTGGACGGCGCTTCACAGTACAGTTGGACAATTTTATTATTATACAGGATTAATATAGCACCAACAGTTTGCGCATCGCTTTACGACATCAGGGAAGACAGTAAAATTACAATAAAGGAAGGATCAGAGGGCCCTGCTCGTTAGAGCTTACAATCTAGAAGGGAGGGTCAAGTTGAACAAAGGGTAGTAGCTGTGGGGGATGATCAGATGGACAAAATGAAAATACAGTTGTTAGGTGTGGGATAGGCTTCTCTGAAGAGGAGGATTTTCAGGGATCATCTAAATGCCAATAGAGTGGGAGATAGACAGACATATTGGGGTAAGGAGTTCCACAGGCTTAGAGAGGCTCTGGAAAAGTCCTGGAGGCGAGCACGGGAGGAGGTGATGAGTGAGCTAGAGAACTGTTTTACCAACAGTTAATATCTTGGACTCGCTCATCTGGTTTTGGTCTGTTCTGTGTTCAATGGCTAGATTTGAAAGACTGAGATGGAAATGCCTGCTTTCAATGCCAGTGTGAACTTGACATATGAATGCATTTCAAAATATTGTTTAATAGTAGAGAAGGTAACATGGTGCAAATAAAAACACAGAAAAACACAGGGGTTTTAAAGTGAAAACACTTAAAGTCTGCATCAGTGAGTTCGGCAGAGTCCAATCAAAGAGCAAGATGGATCAGTGACTCTCACAGATCTTGGTTGATGTTTCCTTTAATGAAAAAAGAGCTCCATCTTTTCTGGTCACTGAAGAGGGTGTTGACAGAAATTAACTGACGAAGAAGGTCTGAGGAGTTGCCAATGGGATGTCACATGGAATGCATTTTGGGATACCTACAGGTTGCATTGTGGTAACTTGCATATTATTGTGCAGCATGAAATTACGGTTTGAATGAATACAAATATGATGGCTATTACACCTATGAGAGGTAATGGGCCTAATCTGCTTCTGGTACCTCCCTTTGGGCTTAAATGCTGCTAAAGGACTGTTAAAAGAACTGTTAAAAGAGAAGTATGGGTTATCGTTTTGTTTTTTAGATTCATACTTACCTAGGTGGATGGAGCATCAGATCGATGCTGCAGCTGTCCCCCAGCGTCTCTGCACTGAGAACCGAGCCACCGAACACGGTCGATGGCTCGATTCTCACTCCTCCCTTAAGCAGAGAGATGCTGCCTGTCAGTCAGCATCTCTCCTGCTCTGATCTTCCACGCTCATTGGAGCGATGAGCTGTGGAGGGGAGGGGAGCAGCCATCTCAGCAGCTCACTGAGACGCTGAGTGAGACTGCCAACAATCAAGGTAGCCGGCGGATCCAGACTTGAGAAGTCAGGATGATGCACTGCCTCGACTGAACGACAAAACGAATTGCACTCCTGTGACCCAGAGGAGAAGCCCAGCCTAAAAAGCTCAGGCTGGACTTCTCCTTTAACCACTTCAATACAGGGCATTTTCACCCCCTTCCTGCCCAGGCCAATTTTCAGCTTTCAGCGCTGTAACATTTTGAATGACAATTGTGCGGTCATACAACGCTGTACCTATATGAAATTTTGATCCCCCCCCCCCACACACACACAAATAGAGCTTTCTTTGGGTGGTATTTGATAACCTCTGCGGTTTTTATTTTTTGCGCTATAAACAAAAAAAGAGCGACAAATTTGAAAAAACACACTTTTTTTAAAAACTTTTTGCTATAATAAATATCCCCAATTTAAAAAAAAAAACACGAAATTTCTTCCTCAGTTTAGGCCGATATGTATACTACATATTTTTGGTAAAAAAAAAAAAAAAAAAAAAATCGCAATAAGCGTATATTGGTTGGTTTGCACAAAAGTTATAGTGTCTGCAAAATAGGGGATATGTTTTTGGCATTTTTATTATTACTTTTTTTTTTTTTTTTTTTTACTAGTAATGGCGGCGATCTGCGATTTTTGTGATTGGTGATGACATTGCAGCGGACACTTTTGACACTATTTTTGGACCATTGACAATTATACAGCAATCAGTGCTATAAATATGCACTGATTACTGTACAAGTATCACTGGCAAAGAAGGGGTTAACACTAGGGGGCGATCAAGGGGATAAATGTGTTACCTAGGGAGTGATTCTAACTGTGGGGGGAGGGGACTGACTGGGGGAGGTGACAGATTGGTGTTCCCCTATACTAGGAACACATGATCTGTCTCCTCTCCCCTTAGAGGACATGGATCTGTGTGTTTACACACATAGATCCACGTTCCTGCTCTGTGACCAGCAATCGCAGGTGCCCGGCAGACATCACCCCCTAGACTGCCAGGAAGCTGAGGACGTCAAATGACGCCGCCTGGAGGGACAGAGTGTTCCTGCGGCAGTCATATTACAATACGCGGGATGGGAAGTGGTTATAAAAAAGGTAAATATTTCCTTATTCTGGTTGTACTATTTTCAACTCAGAAGTTATGAAATACACTGAAGCTTGGATTCTTTGGTTTATAACAGACAGCCAGGAATGTGTATTTGGCCATTCCATTGAGCTATTAATGAGAGGTGATGAGCCTGAGAAGAGGATGGATATTTGTTAGAATTCTAGTTACTCAATCTTGAAGGTTTATGATGACTATTAGAGCGAGACGAATATGTGTATTGTGTCAATTATGGTCATGGGGCTAAATTATAGGTTTATCTGCTTTCAATGCTTTGTTTTGTTGTTGGTTAATTTGGTTATGAGGTTCTGCTGTGTATCAAAAATGCTGATAAGGATGTTTGGAATACAGCTATGATGTTGTGATAATAGGAGATGCATTCCTGAAATTATGGAAAAGGAATCAGTGTTATGTGCCTCCTATTCTACAAAAATGGCATGACTGACTTATGAATTCTGAACAACATTCTGCCCTCTCAAAAGCTTTTTGGTTGCCCAGCCCACATTCTCCTCACAGATATGCTTTTGAGGAAGAGCCGAGTGCTGTTCTTTGCTAAGCTACAGCTGAGTTGTGGTGTACTTTTCTTTGGACCCCCTGAAACAGAGACTTAAAGCCTGGGAAGGGGCAAGGTCCATAGTTTATGGACTGCTTTTGTTTTGCACGGTGAAGAAAGGCAGTTTTGTTTCCAGGTTTTTTAAATCGCATATAGGCAGTCCACTGAAATGAATCAGCTGCTCTGTGTGTGTTGCACAACATGCAAAAATGCATAGAAGTGTGAATAAGGCCTTAGTTCAGACAGCAATGGCCTAGTATACTGAAGCAATCTAGTGTTGCATGGTGAGGACCACAAAAAAACAAAACAAAAAAAAAAAAAAAAAAAAAAAAAAAAAAAGGAATTTTGACTTGCCTGTATATTTCATATCTTGCAGTATAGTACAGGACACAGGCAACTTTTCACACACCATGGGTTACACTCATACCTTCAGGTGATTGGAAACAGGCAAAACTTTCATGCGCCTAGCACAGCCCTCAAATTTTCCACTCGCCTACTCGCATTTTGCGAGTGGAAAATGAGGGCTGACAAGCGTGGGCTGCCTCGGAGAGGGGGGACAAGCACAGCTGGCAGAGAGCCATTCCCCCAGCGATCGCCCCGGGGAAATAGAGCGTGGAGGAGAGACGTGAGATCACAGAGCGGGGATTGCCCATTGTAAAAGCTTGCATTAGAATTGCCGTCCGCTCGTGGTCACACAGACCCGCCTCCTGACCTGCGCCTATAACAGATGGAACACCGGTCCAATACTGGGATGTGTTCTGTCTAACACAGGTGCGGGGTCAGGAGGCAGGGCTGTGTGTGACCATGAGCGGACGGCAATTCTACTGTAAGCTGTTACAGCAGGCTATCCCTGCTCTATGACCTGGCTGGCAAACCTCTTCCTCCACGCTCTCTTCCCCTGTGATGATCCAGCCGCCCTCTCTCTTCCTCTGCACATGTGAGGCTGCAATGGTGGGCACAGGACGCGGCTGCAATTGTGGGCACAGGTCATGCTGCAATGGTGGGCACAGGTCATGCTGCAATGGTGGGCACTGACGAGGCTGTGCTGATGGGCACTGACGAGGCTGTGCTGATGGGCACTGACGAGGCTGTGCTGATGGGCACTGACGAGGCTGTGCTGATGGGCACTGACGAGGCTGCGCTGATGGGCACTGACGAGGCTGCGCTGATGGGCACTGACGAGGCTGCGCTGATGGGCACTGACGAGGCTGCGCTGATGGGCACTGACGAGGCTGCGCTGATGAGCACTGATGAGGCTGTATTGATGGACACTGGTGAGGCTGCACTGATAAAGTTGTTAATATTTATTTTTGTAAATTAATTCTGCAAAAAACATTTAAAGTGTAATTTCATGAGATAATATTTGAGGCCGTGTTTAGGGGCGAAATTAGGGGCAGTACAGAGTAGGGATTGGGTGGGGCAACTGGTGGTGAGTAACCCTTAAGGCCTTACTAGTTGCTCAGGACTTGAAATTTTGAGCCCTAGTCTACCTATAATCCTGCTCCATTCTGTTAATCCTCAGTTATGCAGCAAGTAATCTCAATAAAAATTAAATATGTAGTGGCACGCTCACCATCTCTTTTCTCCTTGATGTTTACATGCAGCGCACAAAGACGGCAGAACAATGTCCTCACGGTCATCGAACACTGAAACCACTTTTAGAAGAAAGGATGGTCTAAGACATAATACAACCTTGTTGTGAAGTATAAGTAAGGGATCTTTACAGCAAAGGGTCACCAGTTCAGAGACAAGTCTGACAGATACGATGGCCTCCAGAAAGGCTATTTTCGCTGGCAAGAATCTCAAAGGGTAAGTCCCTGATGGGCTCAAAAGGTGGCGTCAGCAAGGAAGAGAGAACCAAATAAAGGAATCAGGAAAGCACAGGGTGTTGCAAAGGGGTCCTAATGCAAGCAACACCTTGATCTTGAATAAAGGCTTTTATAAGTGAACGCTAAACCCTTGAAAAAGATGGATAAGGCTGAAAGCTGGCCTTTTAGGATGCCAATAGCTAAGTTCTGGTCAAGACCTGTTTGCAGAAAATGTCAGAATGAGAGGCACAGAGTAATCTTTGGGAATGAACAGACTACGCTCACACCAAGTGAAATCAAAATTTCAGGTACAAAAATAAATCTTCCTGAGTGTAGCTTTTCTGGCCTTCATCTAGGTAGGACTCCAAAACCCCTCTATCCTTTAAGATCTGGGTTTCAACAGCCATACCGGTAAACGACAGACGTAGGGCTGGAATTGAGGGCCTTGAGACAGCAGTTCTGGCCTGCTGGTAAGAGGCCAGGGGTCCTTATCAAGAAGTCTCAGTATGTCTGTGTATCAGGTTCTTCTGGACCAGTTTGGTGCTAGAAGAATTGCCATCTTCATCTCTTGCTCTATTTGGCAGAGCAGTTGAGGCAGAATGCTCAGTGAAGGTAAGGTATAGAGCAGCCTGAAATGAGACCATGGGATAACTAGTGCATTTGAGGTCAGAAGGTAGAGGATTCCTGGTTCTGGATACAGACAGTCTTCTGTTGTATTTGGAGGTTAGCATGTTCACATCTGGAGTCCACCATTTTAGGCATATCATATTGAACACATCTAGGATGAAGAAACCATTCCCCTTTGTCCAAGAGGTGGCATCTCTGTCGGCCAGTTGTCCATTTCGGTCATATGTACTGCAGAAATCACTGGCCAGTGAATTTCTGTTTAAGATAGAATCTGGTTACCATGCGTCAACAGCCAGTCTCTTCAAGCCCCTTTGATGATTGATATATGCTACTGTGGTGGCACTGTGTGACTGTATCTGAATTCATTTTCAATTTAGGAGGGGGGTCCATTGCAGAGGAACAGCGTGACAGCCCAGTTCCAACACACTGATAGAGTGTTTGACTTCTTCTCATGACCATGATCTTTGTGAACCCCCTGGGAGCAAAGGACAGGCTGATGAAGTGGGTTAATTCAAACATGCAGATAAGCATCTTGGATGGTCATAAAGAAGCAATTACCTTGCAAATTTCCATTTGAAACTTTGGAATGTGAAGAAACATATTGAGGATCTTTAACCACTTCCCGCCCAGCCTTTTGCAAAATAATGTCGGGGCAGAAAATATAAAACAGTGAAGGGCGCAACAATAGTGCGATACAAACATACTTAATACATATAAAGTGAATATAAATGCAATTAAAAGTTCATATTGTATCCGAAATTGTTATAAAACAAAAACAATGAATTTTCTTAAATGTGCTCCAAACACGTGTGATGCTAAAGTGAAATGCTTTAAAATAAAGTGCTTCGTCAAAGCAATCACCAGATGATATCGGCTAACAAGTGACCCCCAGGCATGTAATAAACCAGACAGACTTCTTTCATCCGATGTTCCCTTTATGAATGTTGCAGCATGAGTCTGCTTTATAAGGACACCCAGATCTCAATCCAAGCGGGAATGATTGAGAGATAGATATCTATCTATAGCTACCCTGTTTCCCCGAAAATAAGACCTAGCGTGATTGTCTGTGATGGCTGCAATATAAGCCCTACCCCCCCAAATAAGCCCTACTCTGTTTCCCCGAAAATAAGCCCTACTCTGCAAATAAGACCTACAATGACTTTAATTAGGGCTTATTTGGGGGGTAGGGCTTATATTGCAGCCATCACCGACAATCACGCTAGGTCTTATTTTCGGGGAAACAGGGTATATCTATATCTATCTATATATAGATAGAGATATAGAGATATATAGATAGATATATCTATCTATAGATATTTTTTATTATGACTCCTTAGGACAATCAGCTCACATCCAGTTCCTCCACAACATCTGCAAATGGTGGCTCCTCATAATTCCCGTTTCCTGATGATGAGCGCATGAGCGTGAAATGTATTGAAAGTGAGGCTCGACACGCAGCACATGAGTCCTCTGTTCCTGCATATAGCTGGGACGCACGCCAAGACGCATGCTGAGTGTTATACACACTTGCAAGTTGCCGGACTAGACTCTGCTTCCCTCTACAACTGCATCCCGTTTGTACCTGTACCTTACACCATACAAACTTGGATTTGTAAGTGTTGTTTTAAAGTCATTAAAAAGACATTATTACACTATCCGTGTGTAGTGCTGGTAGATTTATGATCTACCATCTGATAGGTAAATTTAGTGAATTGCTCGTTAGAGGAAGTTAGATTTGCCTCTGTTCCAGCTTGGCTGACGTTGCGTGTGATTCCACACTGAGTCGGTGGGTGTCGTTGTTACCCTGAGCTGGTGTTGGTAAAGCAACGTGTCGAAGCGCATGGGTGCTCCTCTGTCCCGCAGACAACTCGGTGGAGGTGGTCCTCCGAGTTGCATTCTGGGAGAGGGTATTTATGGGTCGAACGCCATGTTTAGGGGTCGTTTTACAGCCACCTGCTGGCCCTCCTAGGGCCTGACAGGTATGCGTTAGAGTACCACCTTGCGGTCCTCCGTTCCGGAGGCCCGCGTCACTGCGGCGCGTGGGTGGGCCCAGAAGCCTGTGTGGGGCCTACCACAGCAGCCGAGGAAAGGTCCTGAGCTGTCTATCCAGAGTGAAGAAGCTGGACAACCGAGGAGATCCCAGGGGAGGACCCGTCATGGAAGGATCATGCAGAGTGCTGATCTGGAGAGGGGCCTTGTGACTCGGTTGGATGACGTATCCTGAAGTAGTCTTATTACATAGTACTGCCGGGTTGGCTTAGAGGTCCAAGTACTGTGTCTGACATTCACCGCAAACCAATACATCCTGTGGCAGAGGATCGTACGGGTTTATTTCAAGCAATCTGTGGCAGAGACTTTTGTTCGTGCTACGTACTGGCTGCTAGGCACGTGAGAGAGGCCTATCCAGGTGAGCAAAGATCGTGTCCCACAAGGGGATCGCATTCAATTACAGTATTCAACGTTAAAGGACGTTCTAAAGAATCCTAAAGAAAGGTATTTGAGCTTCCCTGTAGCTTTCCTCCTGCCTCTTTCCTGCTACTTCCTTCGTTACTTGGTTCAATAAAGCATTGAAAACGTACTCAAGTGTTGGTGCTTGTATCGTCCAGGAGGTAAACTCAATGGAACCCTAGACCCGGTGGCGGTGCATATATATATATATATATATATATATATATATATATATATATATATATATATATATATATATATTTATTTATTACACACACACACACATCATTCCCGCTTGGATTGAGATCTGGGTGTCCTTATACAGCAGACTCGTGCTGGAAGATCCATGAAGGGAACATCGGATGAAAGAAGTCTGTCTGGTTTATTACATGCCTTGGGGTCACTTGTTGGCTGATATCTGGTGAGCGCTTTGACATACCACTTCGGGTGAAGCACTTTATTTTGAAGCATTTGCACTTTAGCATCACACGGTGTTTGGAGCACATTGAAGAAGATTAATTGTTTTTGTTTTATAACAATGTCGGATACAATATGAACTTTTATTTTAATTGCATTTAGATTAACTTTATATGTATTAAGTCTGTTTGTATTGCACTACTGTTGCGCCCTTCACTGTTTTATATCTTGCTTATTAGTTATCGCTAATTTTAGGAGCAGCATCAGGTTGTGATAGTGCTTGATATTGGATTTGGCACTGCACCCATGTTTTTCATTGGCGGGGCATGACTTTCATCGTTCCAGTTGGACGTCATATGACATCCTCCCATGACGTGGCCGTGCTGCTGGCCCGATTTGTCCGATGACAGATCACTGTGTCGGCACCATATAACCGCTGTGACCAATCACAACAGATCGTATGACAAATGTAAACAATGGATGTCTTCCTTTCATACCATCTTTTGTGTTGCTAGCTGTAATTGGTCACAGTGATCATATGGTACAGACCGGGCCAATCACAGCCCAACTGTACCCATTTTAAACAGTTAAGGATAAAGAGTGACTGTCTTAGCTGTCCACGACACTGGACTGTATATAAATCTCAGGCTTTGCCCATCATGGTGGGCATACCCCATCCCAGTTCTATAGCAATCAACCATGACCCTGCACCTGTATAGCACCCTGCGGCTAGCTCGACACCACAAGTGGCAAGGTGAGCTTCCCACACAGGATTCAGTGCCGTCCGTACAATGTGAGGTCCAGGAATAGCTCCCCAGGAATTACAGAGGTTGCACCAATCCAAATAGACAAAAAAATAGCAAAATAATAAACTAGTCAAGCTGGTTTATCATGGAAGAAGAGGTCCCATCACCTAAAGACACTAGCAAAAAAAAACTGACTCCTCACGGAGTAGCATATGGTCATAGGGGAGACACCCCAGAAGGACATGTCCTCAAAAGCTTGCCAGTTTTCAAATACCTGAATGTACAAGCCTAAAACCCATGGTGTATGAATAAGGTGTCTGTGTCCTGTACTGTATGATTAAAAGAAGAGCTTTAAAGTGGATGTAAACCCTCACATATACCCAATGAAGTTAACAGCTTCAGATGATACACAGAGATGAAACAAATCCTCCTTCATAAGTTTTACATGTATATAAGCTGTCTTCAGCTTTATATGCTGTTTAGAAAGTGCACATCCCATTAGAATTTTCACTTCCTCATTCAGCAGTAGCAGAGTAGTGTTGGATTACACAGGGAGACAGCTGATGAGAGGAAAGACACACACACCCCTCTAGATAGGCAGAGACTTTCAGAGCTGTGTTGTGACAAGTCAAGCTGTCTGCTAATCCATTTATAGCACGCACCCCGACACAAATTTCAGCCTGGTTTTATCACGTGTCGAAGAACTTGTCAGAGGTTATGCTGATAACAAAAGAACGGAGCAGGAGAAAGCCACGGGACTTAGTGCTTTAAAGAGAGAGAAGAAAACACTGCAAATACAGTGCCTTGCAAAGTTTTATCCCTGTATTTAGCACAATCCATCTTTCCCTCAACTCTGACCAGTTTCCCGGTCCCGACTGCTGAAAAATGGTGTTTTTTGGGCGATGTGATGTGTTGGATTTGCGCCAGACACAGCGTTTTCTTTGATGGCCAAAAAAGGTCAATTTTAGTATCAGGCCAGAGAACCTTCCTCACTCCATTTTGGGAGTCCCCCACATGCCTTTTCGCAAACTCAAAACATGACATTTTGTTTTTTGCTGAAAGTAATGGCTTTCTTCTGGCCACTCTGCCATAAAGCCCAACTCTATGGAGCGTACAGCTTCTTGTACAGATACTCCAGTCTCTGCTGTGGAACTCTGCAGCTCCTCCAGGGTTACCTTAGGTCTCTGTGCTGCCTCTCTGATTAATGCCCCCCTTGCCAGGTCCGTGAGTTTTGGTGTGCGGCCATCTCTTGGCAGGTCTGCTGTTGTGCCATGTTCTTTCCATTTGGTTATGATAGATTTGATGGTGCTCCTAGGGATCATCAAAGATTTGGATAATTTTTATAACCTAACCCTGACTTGCACTTCTCAACAACATTGTCCCTTACTTGTTTGGAGCGTTCCTTGGTCTTCATGGCAGTGTTTGGTTTGTGGTGCCTCTTGCTTAGGTGTTGCAGCCTCTGGGGCCTTTCAAAAAGGTGTGTAAAAGTAATGACAGATCATGTGACACTTAGATTGCACACAGGTGGACATCATTTCACTAATTATGTGACTTCTGAAGTCAATTGGTTGCACCAGAGCTTTTTATGGGCTTCATAACAAAGGGGGTGAATACATACACACATGCCAATTATCAGTTTATTTATTTCTGAAAAATAGTTTTATGTATATATTTTTCTAATTTTACGTCACCAACTTTGACTATTGTGTTCTGATCCATCACATATAATTCTGATTAAAAGAACATTGAACTAAAGGCTTGTAATGTAACAAAATAGGTAAAAAGCCAAGGGGGTGAATACTTTTGCAAGGCACTGTATATGTGCCCAGCTCAAATTTCATGAATGGGGTTTACATCCACCTTAAAGAGGTGTCTACATTGTCCTTGAACATAGTATTATCATCCACGGGTGCCATGAGGGTCTTGCCAAGACAAGAAATGGCAGGATCTCCCACAGAACTGCCCAATATCTTAACTTCCATCTCTCCTCAATAACATACAGCTGAGTGAAAAATTCCTCTCCAGATAAGGCCAGTCTTCATACAGGACAGACTACCAACAAGTGGACCCGCTGCTGGATACCAGGCTACTCTAATGCTAGGCAGGAGTGTACAGCATCAATACGGGTAGCTAAGGTAGCCTTAAAGGATAAGTTCACTCATGTTACATGTTCCACCTGTATTTAAGTAGATGCAGCCTCTCCCCCCCCTCCCCAGTGACAGCCGCCCAGCCATGTCTTTCATTCACAGTCCTCTGAATGAGAAACTACAAGTAGCGATAGCCTTTGCGGCTGTCAGCTTGTAGTTTCAATGAACCACCATGGTGCTGTTGAGCACTTTAGTAGTTCATTCTCTCTTCCTGTCAGTGTATCTGCCTGCCCATATGAGGTATGAGCAGATAGACTGACAAGTCTACAGAAGGCCTGCATTGCACCTGCGAACTACTGATCGCGGGTGCAATGCTTTACAGGCTCCAAGTAAAAAAAGTAATAAATGTAATAAATGCATGCAAAGATGTGCATTTATTATTATTTTAAAAAAAGGTGAACTTATTCTTTAAGCTACAAATGTGTCATTGACTCCTTACATGCTAGTACGTATGTGGTATTATGCCAAGATCAATAATGCTCATCTCCAGGACTTCTCCAGAGCCTCTCTCATCCTCTGGAACTCTCTACCTCAATTTGTTCTACTATCTCCTAGTCCAGTAACCTTTAGGTGATCCCTGAAAATATCTTTAGGGAAGCCACCTCCACCTAACAACTGAAATTTTCATTCTTTCATCCGCTCATCTCTCACAGTTATGTTTTGTACCACTTGCCCCACCCTATTAGATTGTAAGCTCCTGCGAAAAAGGGCCCTCTTAACCATATTGTACTGTACCCGTACGGTCTCCCTTTATATTGTAAAGTACTGCGCAAACTGTTGGCGCTATCTAAATCCTGTATCATATCAAGTCTTCTAAGACCCTCTAAAAGAAAACTATAGAAACATAATCTTGGAAAAGGATTTAAAAAGTTGATTTGAAACAACTGCTATTTTGTTCTTGACTGGCAGGACCTGCAAACTCAACCCAGGAGCGGATCTTGTTTGATGCTAAAAGTAGTCTCCATAAAGCCCAAAATTTCATTGTGGTCTCTTAAGTAACTCTTGCAACAGTTGGGTTCAAAGAGCATTCATTTAGAATCACAAAGATTGCACTAGTTAAACCCGAATGACAGGTGTGTAAAAACAAATCTGCTGTTTAAAAAAAAACAAAAAAACAACAGTGCTGGATTATAGTTGGTCATTAACCACTTGCTGACTGCCCTATAGCTGGTTTTACTGCTACAGGGCGGCAAGCTGTGCTCAGGATCATGTGTACTTCCGGGTAGCTGGCACGAATATGACTATACACAGCGGGAGCCGATCAGCAAGTACCGCAGACTTGATGTCCGCCAGCACCCACCGATCATACTGCCAAGACACCGAACAGCAGTCTGCCTATGTAAACAAGGCAGATCGCTGTTCTGACAAGAGGAAAGGCATGGATCCTCTGTCTCTGCAAAGCAAGGACATGGATCGATGTCTTCCCCTAGTAAAAGCAGGTCCCACACTACAGTGAAAAACACTGGCTAGGCACACAGTTAACCCTTTTTATCGCCCCTGATGTTAACCCTTTCCCAACCAGTGTCATTAGTACAGTGACCGTGCATATTTTTTAGCACTGATCATTGTATTAGTATTACTGGTCCCCAAAAAGTGTCAGTGTTCTAATGTCCACCGCTATTGCAGTACTGTTATAAGTCGCTGTTCGCCGCAATTACTAATAAAAAAAATGAATACGAATATCCCATAGTTTGTAAACGCTATAACTTTTGCGCAAACCAACCAACATACGCTTATTGGAATTTTTTTTTTTTTTACTAAAAATGTGTAGCAGAATACATATTGGCCTAAATTTATGAAGAAATTTGATTTTTTTTTCAGGTTTTTTTTTTTATAGGATAGGTTTTATAGCGCAAAAAAAAAAAAAAAAAGAGACCAAAAGAAAGCTCTATTTGTAGGAAAAAAAGGACATACATTTTATTTGGGTACAGCATTGTACAATCGCGCAATTGTCAGTTAAAGTAACGAAGTGCTGTATCTCAAAAAATGGCCGGGCCAAGGAGGGTAAATCTTCCTGAGCTGGGGTAGAAGTGAGTAAAGTCCTTTTAAACCTTCACAAACACCATGAAGTGAATGTCCTCAGGTGATACACAGACTAAATTATTTTATATATATATTGTACCTGTTTATCTGCAGTCTTCCTATCTCCACCGCCATTAAAAGTGCCAAATTTATACAGCATGTCTGAGCTTTCAGAAAACAGGGGATGTGGAGCTAAAAGTTACACTATGCAGATCTCAGTGAGGGGAGCTCTGAGAGCTAATTGGATGGAAAGGGACAGAACACCTTCACACAGCATACAGGAACAGAGCTGAAGCCATTCATCACAGGCAGCTTTTTTTTTTATTGGGGTCAGGAAAACACGTCAGAAGTGACTCATGTTAATAGCAGAGCAACAAGGCTGTAGACAGAAATGAACACTTTGTGCTCTGGATAGAAACATCTACACACTATTCCAATTTCATGTCAGAGGTTAACAACCACTTAACCCTTTTACTGCCAGAGCAATTTTGTAAATACTGTATATATTTTCTGAAAGCAGGCACAATAAAATGAGGCTAGTTTAAGTTTTTTGTCACACAATATTAGCCTCACTGAATATTAAAAAAAAAAAAAAAAATACAAAATTTTAGAGCACACAAAACACAATATATTACCCTTTTTTTCCCAAATAAAATATTAGTATGCATCAAGTAAATAGATACCAAACCTGTCAAGCCTTAAAACTTCATTACCCCAAGTTGTCCATAGATTATGCTTTAAACGCGATTACAGGTCATCAGTTTAGCGTTAACCACAAATTATTACTCTGTGTCTTGTACGTAGCCACACCTGACTGCAGTGGCGGCACACACCACCCCACCCCCACCACCCCAGTCGGGTCACCCACAACCCAGAGACTGGTGGGCAGTTATATACCTATAGGAAGAAATTTCTAATAAATGGCAATACCAGCTTTTGATGCCAAAGGTATAAACTTTTTCCAGAATACACCATTACATCTGATATTTTTGACTGAAAAGGCACATTTTTATTGTGTTCTTATTTCAAGCATATAAACTTTATTGGTAGGCAGTGTTTGAATAAATATCCAGTGTTTGTCTATTCAGATATGTTGAGAAAGCCAAAGATTTCAATGGAGTATGCTTAACTCTTTATATGACTGTATTTCTATGCACTTGCCAAATTTTTAAAGGGAAATGGGCACGTACTGCAGAAATGTACTGAATGTCTTTTTCATCTTTTGCCCAGACTTGGACTTTAAAAAAACAGCAAGCGATTTTAGTTAGCATGTAATTGTAACATTTCACACAAACACATGGGACAGAAGCTCCTGAACATTTCACCCCAAAAAATTTAAAGCAACCACAGGAACCAATGTACAGTTAGATTCAGATAAAACTTACAGTCCAGTTTCCAGCACAAAGGTTCTGTATTGCTCCAGCCGCCGCTTCCAAGATAGCAGGCGTAGGCGACAGCTTCACAAGAGAAATGTAGAGACGCACTACCTCTGGTTGAAAGAGGAGCTCATAACCTGCCATTGAAAAAAAAAAAAAAAGTTAATTAGCTTGGAACCACAATATGAAAATGATCAAAAACCTAAAAACTAATTCCAGGATTTTTCTCCTATTGCTGCTTTTTAGACAACAGGCTGATTTGTTTAACATTCTGTGCAGCATTGCAAGTGAAAAGTTTAAAAAATCTAAACAGCAAAAATATTTTTCAATTTTTTTTCTAAGTAATATCAGCATAGGTCAGACCGCTATAAAGCACAGAGGTCTTAATCTAATAAATCCAAACAAACAAGTATGGATTACATAGGAAAGGACACAATATACATTAGCTGATTAATACAGGGTCATATTTATGCTTCACAATATGACATCCAGTATACAGACCCCTGGACACAGTTTTGCAACTGATGTAGATTAGTAAAACTGTACATATCATTGCAACCACTTAGGGCAGCTTCACACTGCTCCGCTGAGCTTTTGGATGCTCTCTCAGAAAGCACACCTAAGTTGCAGCATGCAGGAGTTTTGGTGCACTTTCTGAAACTGCACCAAAACCTGCAGGATCTCATAAAAGTCTACGGGACAGCTCAGCTAACCCGCAAGAGAACTGCAGGCTAGCTGCGCTTTAGCAAACGCTAAGCAGGGCAGTGTAAAGCTGCCCTTAGTGTCTCAAGGTGAATTATACCTGGTTTGTTTCAGAACACATTGTCCCTTTCATTTAGTGGTAAATAGTAATGGATATCGCATTATCAAAGAAAAAAATGGCACAAAAAAAAAATAGTAAAATAGGATTTTTAAAACAGCTTACCTGTAAAATCCTTTTCTTTTGAAGCGGTTTTAAAAATCCTATTTTTTTATCGTACATCACGGGACACAGAGCCATAGTAGTTACTATGTGGGTTATAGGCCACCTTCAGGTGATGGACACTGGCACGCCCTAAGATAAAAAGTGCACTCCCTATATAACCCCTCCCACTACTGGGAGTATCTCAGTTTTGTAGCAAAGCAATACACGTGGTTTACCAAAGAAGGGAGGGACCTCTGTGTCCCGTGATGTACTTCAAAGAAAAGGATTTTACAAGTAAGCGGTTTTAAAAATCCTATTTTCTTATTGTACATCATGGGACACAGAGCCATAGTAGTTACTATGCGGGATGTCCCATAGCAATATCAACTGAAGGGAGGGAGACAACAAAAAGTATGGCAATAAGAGACTAGAGGACTAATACTGCAGCCTGCAGTACCCTGTGCCCAAAGGCGATATCCTCATGACCTTTTACATCTATTTGATAGAATCTGGTAAATGTATAGACCGAAGACCAAGTTGCGGCCTTACAGATTTGAGCCATGGAGGCTTGGTGATGCACTGCCCAGGAAGCACTAACAGCCTAAGAGGAGTGCGTTTTGATTTGAGAAGGTGGAATCCACTTCTTAATCATAATATTGAACGATTACTTGTCGAATCTATTTAGAATAGTAGATTTCAATGCTGCCTGTACTCCTTTAGGACTTTCAGGCAACACGAATAAAAACATCCGTTTTCGAATCTGAGCAATCGCCTTTAAGTAGACAATGCTCTCACCACATCAAAAAAAAAAAAAAAAAGTGATTTTTCTTCCAAAGAACAGGGTTCTGGAAGAAGGATGGTAGAACAATATCCTGGTTTAGATTAAAACCTGATACTACCTTTGGTAAAAAGTTAGGATGAGGACGCAATACTACCTTATCCTTGTGAACAATAAAAGTATGACTCTTTACAAGAAAGAGCAGCCAATACCGATACCCTTCTTGCAGCAGATGTGGTTACCAGAAAAAATAGTTTCCTTGTCAAAAAAAGGACCAAGGGAATATGTCGTATCGGCCCAAAAAAGGGTGCTTTGTAATGCCGACAAAACTAAATTCAAGTCCCAAGGGTTCAAGGGTTACTTAACCAGGGATTAAGCCGAGTTACCCCCCCAAATAAAGTTATGGACCAAAGAATGCGAAGCAAGTGGTCGTTGAAATAATACAGATAAGGCAGAGACCTGACCTTAGAAAGCACTCAAGGCCAGCTTTATTTCTCACCCCATGTGCAGAAAAAAATCAAGGACTCTACCTAGACTAATTTTCTGGGGTGCAGCTCCTGGTTTCACACAAGGAGACATATGTTCCCCAGACTCCATAATATAGAACCATGGAGGCTCGCTCTGCATAAACCAAGGTAGAAAACCACCGAACCCAACAGCCCACACTTCTTCAGAGTGTGGGCCTCAATATTCAAACCTTTAAAGGGGTTGTAAAGGTATTTTTTTTTTTTTTTTTTAAATAACAAACATGTTATACTTACCTTCACTGTGCAGCTCGTTCTGCACAGAGTGGCCCCGAACCTGGTCTTCTGGGGTCCCTCGGCGGCTGTTTCAGCTCCTCCCCGCAAGCATTTACCACCTTAATGCGAGCTCCCTCGCATGGTGGCGAGTGCTTGCGGGCGCGCTCCCGTGATATAGCCGCTCGCTGTATCACTCGGCCCCGCCCCCCAGTGCGCCGCGTCATCGGATGTGATTGACAGCAGCGCGAGCCAATGGCTGCGCTGCTTTCAATCCATCCACTGCAGCCAATCAGCGACCAGGCTGAGCTGCAATGAAGATGACGAGGACAAGCAGCGAAGATTCAAGGCATCAGGTAAGTAAAACGGGGGGGCTGGGGGCGGCGGTACTGTCAAAAGTTTTTTCACCTTAATGCATAGAATGCATTAAGGTGAAAAAATTTTTACCTTTACAACCCCTTTAAATTTATTGTTTGTAAAGTAAGATGGAACTTCGGCCCCTGCGAGAGAAGGTCTAGCCGCGAAGGTAGGGTCCATGGGTTCCCTACTGCCATCTCTACGATCTCCCAAGATTTCCTGGACACCGCAGGGGTTACAAGAATCAACGACTTTCCTTCCTGCTTGATCCTGTGAAGTTGTGGATGCAGGAAGAATAGGAGGGAATGCACAAATCAGTGAGAAACGATTCCACGGGAATAGCAAGGCATCCATTCCGCATGCTAGCGGATCCTTTGTTCTTGACACAAAGTTATCAATCTTATTTGTTGATCCTAGATGCAAACAGGCCATGTCTGGGATTCCCCATCATTGACAGGAAGATATCGGGGTGAAGGAACCATTCTCCTAGGAAAAACTGCTGGCGACTCAAGTAGTCCTCCTGCCAATTTTCTATTCCTAGAATGAAAACTGCCGATAGGCAAAGTACATTGTTTTCTTCCCAAGAGAGAATAAGCTTTACCTTTCTCTAGACCGCACAACTTCTTGTGCCCCCTTGGTGATTAATATAGGCCATTGCTGTGGCATAAACAAATGGACTCTGAGCAGGAAAATACCTTAAACTGAAGGTTCAGGCCTCAGAACCAAGTGTACTGCCTGAATTTTTAAAATGTTAATGAGCAAGGCCATTTCTGATCTAGGCCACTTCTCCTGGACAGCTGCCTCTTTCAGGACTGTCCCCCAACATACACAAAAAAAGGTTGGCATATGTTATTTCCCAGTTAACTGAAAGAAGGATTTTCCCTTTCACAGATTTTTGGATGTTAACCATAAACTGAGGCTCCGGCGCACTCAGCCTACAGCACCTGGTATTTCCAGGTGGTCTTTCATCCAGGTACTAACCAGGCTTGACCCGGTTTAGCCTCTAAGATCGGACGAAATCGAGTGCTATCAGGGTGATGTGGCCGTAGGCTTTGGAGTCAGACACATTGGGAATATAGAGCATGAATTCTCTGTTTCAAGACGATAGGATACTGCTTTGCAGCAGTCTGGTATGATGAGACTGAGCATAAAGAACGGCCTCGAATGAAGCCACCATCTTTCCAGACAACCTCACGCAAAGTTGAATAGAAGAAAAACCATCTTGCTTCGACTACCTAGATCAGACCTTTATGGTGCTGATCTTAGCCTAGAGTACGAATACCCTTTTCTGGGCGTACCTATGATCAGACCCAAGTATTTTCTTCATGTTTTAAAGAAAATTCCTCCTAGGTTGAGAATCCGACCTAGATATTCCAGGTAGTCAAATGCGGTGACCATACTTTTGGTCTAAGCGGGCCTACCGACTGGTCTAACGAGAACAGATCAAATAGGTAAACCATAATAGTTATACCTTGGACCCTCAATCTGACTAGAAAAGGAGCCAGAACTTTGTACTCAAGGTGTAGCAGCTAGATCATAAAGCAGAGCTACACACTGAAAAAGAAGATTTTCCACTTTGAAAGAAAATAATACTAGAGAGCGAGGAAATAGGCATATGGAGATATGGAAAAATTGGAAAAAACTGCGCTAAAAACCAAGTGAATAATTAGATCGTTTGAAAAGCTGCAAATCCGACAATAAACATTATTTGTGAATAAAACAAATAAGGAAAAAATAAGGAGTTGCGCTAATACCTATATAACATACCATAAAAATCTACGGTGAAAGAAGATAGTGATAAGTATAAATAAAGGTGAATATAAAAAGCGTGTGATTGTAATCAAAAAAGTCCCATTGAGTGAAATTTCAATAAAATATCCTAGTGGCTGCAAATCATCAGCATAAAAATAAAAAACAAGTCCACGTGATAATGAGTGTTAATCCGTGACAGCAAGGGAGGGTCCACCACCGGGAATGGAAGGGGTTACTCCTTACCAGATGGCCGTGACCCCCTACTACAGAGGATCACAGCAAGCAGATAACTTTGTGAGCCACTAGAGGTCGTCTCATCGTCCGCCACACCAGCGAAACCCAGGGCAAGGGTACTTTACTTGTCCTCGTCCATGTATCCATTTGTGATATGGATATGGAGATATGCATCTTCATGCAAAAAGGGGAGAGATTATATTCAGCAATTGAATTTTAGATTTTTGAGATCGAGAATGTCCATTTGGATTTAACCAAATCACAATCTCTGCTCTTACATGGGGCCACCATGAACACTTTTTGCCAAAACATGGTCCAAAGCTAGAGCGAGATTTCTTTTTCTCTGGATCCTTAGGAACGTTTGATCTGAGAAAACGAGGAGATGGAAACTCTTGGAACTCCAGTTTGTACGTTGGAGCTATTGAGGAAGTCCCCCATTCGTCTTGACATGCCTTCTGCCAGATCCCTGAGAACTGTAGAAGAATTCTCCCTATTGAGCAAGCAGGGGCACCTGCTCATAAGGAGGCTATAGTATCTTGTAGGCATCCTCCTTCAAGACCTCTTTTGTTCCTGGGGTTAACCCTGAGGATTACCCTTTGAACCTGACGGCAGAGGCTGTCGTGACTGCCTGGAGGCTGACGCCCCTGGCACAGAAGAAGGAACTTTGAAATAAAAAAAATACAATTAGTCCTTCATTTAAAAGGCAAAAGGGGTATCTTTCTTTTGCTAGAAATTCTTTGGATATATCCAAAATATCCCCAGATAGCTGTCTTACCGCAAAAGGGAATACTAGCCAGGAGCTTCTTGCATGATGCTTAGCGAAGGCGCAATCTGTCATAGCAACTATTGCAAACAGAAAGCTGCCTCCTGGACCTGCTGAGCAGGATAACCTTAAACACCTGTTTAATTGGTTAATCGTTGAGAAACCAGTTTTCTGTTAGCGCAGGCTGGGACACTCAACCTGCCAGAGAAAAAAGTGTTTTTTTTTTTTGTAATAGGAATTCCAACCTTTTATTCATTGGATCCCTAAGTATTAGAGTAATTTCTGCCTGACAAGTCAAACTTACTCACAAAGGATATAGTAGCGTTAATTGCTGGTATACCCCGCTTAGTAAATTTTCTCTACTATAGGATAAAGTATGAAAACTTTTTAGAATGGAAAATGATGCTTATCTGGGTGATCCTACAGATACAAAAAAAAAATTCCCAACAAAGAATGGACAGTAAAAAGCATGCACAGCTTGAGGAGGCTTTAGCGAACCCAAACACTCAGTTAAGGGTACATAAATGTGGAGTGGATCATTCAGCAAGAAATTGTACCATCAATCATACAGATTGTGAAAGCTGACCCTCCCGCAATTGACACCTCAGAAGAGGAGTAATCAGCCTCACCACGATCCCGAGGGAATAGTTTTCTCCTGCCCCTAGTTCCTCAGTCTGAGGGTCTTTAGGAAGATGGAAGAGAACCTGTCGCATCTTGACCACACTGGGATGCGATTAACCACTCTGGGATGCGATTAAATTCACTAAACTTATTTAAAAACTTAGCATGGTTGGGGAAAAAGAGTAAAATGAACAGGGACTGTGGTGTTGAAAACAGCTGCAAACATTTCATGGCCCCGATGCTCCCTCTGACCAGCCACCCCCTCTCAGGGGAGGATGCCATTTGAAGAGTAGGCTTTCCAGAGCTTGAGGGAGACCCTTTTAGCTTTTTTTTGGGGGTGTTTCAACCCCTCCTTCTGAATATAGCCCGATGCACAAAGCAGAGGTACTACCAGAAGAATCGCATCCATTGCTTGAGCAATAGTCAGCCACTGCCGCTGCTATTAATGCTCAGCCTGATGCAAAAGTAAATGTGTTCAAAAAGAATGCTTGTGTCACCAACCTCTTACATGCCCCTCTGCAGCTTGCAGCAATAACACTAGTGCTTTTAAAAAAACACTCTTTCCTGCGCTGGGCGTTGGACGCCAACGCATCGCTAAGCCCCACCCCCCCGTCGCCTACGACCCCCCTACTCTCTTTGAAAAAGAAAGTTTTCCTCTCTGATCCTATGGGATCTTACAGAGAGGGGAGAAAATGGCGAGGAGAGCCTGGAAGCCACAGAGTAGTACGGCGTGCCGTTCGTTTTTTTTTTTAGTGCTTCTTCCTCTTGAAAAGGGGTAGCAAATGGCACAGGTGGGGGGCGTTTGGTGGGTAGGAAACCCCCCCAGACTTACCGGAGGTCTGCTGCTGCTCCAGGCACATCGTGAGCTCTCTGAGGAAGCGTGAGAAGGCATGTGCTCTATACAGCCCCCAGTGGTGACACATAAGCATGACAACATTTACTAACATAACCACTTCCCGCCTGACGTATGCAGAATGACGGCTGGGAAGTGGTTCTGTTATGCTGACTGGGCGCCATATGACGTCCCGTGGGGGGCGCGCAGCACGGCGATCGCGAGTGTGGCATGTCAGTCTCCAATTGTGATAAGCCACCTGTCCGTGCCCATCACTGCCGCCTGTCAGTGCCCATCAATTCTACATATCAGTGCCTCCTCATCAGTGCCCGTCAGTGGAGGGGAAAACAAAATTTTATGACAAACTAAAAAAAACATTTTTTTTTTTCAAAAATTTGGGTCTTTAGTTTGTTTAGCAAAAAATAAAAACCGCAGAGGTGATCAAATACCACCAAAAGAAAGCTCTATTTGTGGGAAGAAAATGATAAAAATTTAGTTTGGGTACAGTGTTGCATGACCGCGTAATTGTCATTCAAAATGTGACAGTGCTGAAAGCTGAAAATTGTCCTGGGCAGGAAGGGGCGTAAGTGCCTGGGTTTGAAGTGGTTAAAGGAGACATTCATAAGAAAATTCAAAAATTTCTTAGAAAAACTCCACTTACCTTTCCCGCCGCAGGGTTTTCTGTGGTAAAAACCAACAGACCCAATCTTCACCCTTCACGGTGGGTTCTGTTAAACCTTCAGGAGCTGGGGATCCTCGAGGAAACCCACAATCCTGGACCTGTAATAGCACCACCACCAGTAAAACTTTATGGGCTTACTACCAAAAGTACTGGATCCCGGGGTCCAGCTCTCTAAAAAGAGAAGGCAAGACCTCGTTTCTTCGGACACGAGGCCCAGGTACCATTCAATTCTGTCTAAAAGACGCTTTGAATGGATCTGGCTGCATGGCTAGCCCCAGCAAGGATTGCTCCAGTGGAGCTCAGCACAGCACATCTTTACTCATGACCAACACCTTAGACACTGGCAAAAAAACTGACATACTCCCAGTAGTGAGAGGGGATATATAGGGAGTGCACTTTTTATCTTAGGGCGTGCCAGTGTCCATCACCTGAAGGTAGCCTATAACCCAAATAGCAACTACTGTGGCTCTGTGTCCTGTGATGTACGATAAGAAAAACATTGTTTTAAATTTAGCTGTATATTTCTTGCTATTACCATGACCTACAAGCAAAGAACCACTCAAAACAAATTCTCCTACTCCTGACGATCGTATCGATATCACATGTGTGTATTTTGTTTGTACCTAGTAGGACCCAAAGACAAGAGGGCACATTTTGCTTTTTTTATCCCACCTAAGAACACACTACAAGACACAGATAAATAAAATAAATATATATATTTTTTTTAATCCTATCTAAAATACACTGACTCTGAGCATAACCTAATCCACCGACACCTAGATCAAACCATGATCTAGCCATTTTATCTTTATTTTTTTAAACTATAAACTTATTATTGCCCATGCTTTGTTTAGAATTTTCACCTCTAGCAAGTAGAAAAAGATGCATTGCATATTCAGTTCCATTCAAGATGAGAAATAAACACAGGGGCAGGTTGTACAGTGACCGATTATGGTGATAACCAATCACAAGCTATCACAGCAATCAGGTGATCGGTGGAAGTTGCTGATTGTTGGTGCAAACCCCAGGGCTGTTGGTTTCAGCTCGGTCTCTGTACTGGGAGCACACTGTGTAGCGCAATTCCAGCACAAACACAGTAGCATACATACATACATATATATATATATATATATATATGCTGCCCCATGGATTTCTGTGTGGCCGCATATACAGTGGGTATAGAAATGCATCATCCCTTTTAAAATAATCATATTTTATTGCTTTACAGCCTGAAATGAAGACACAGTTTTTGTTTTAAAAAATTAAAATAAAATTGCATTTGCGCTAGGAAAATAAAAATAACACCAAAATAAATAGTTATATAAAGTGCATAGCTATCAAACGAATGTACCCAAAAATCTATTATAATCCTTGCACGATTAATCTTGTGACACAACAAATAAATAACACAAAAATAAATAGTTATATAAAGTGCATAGCTATCAAACGAATGTACCAAAAATCTATATCCATCTAAAATCTAAATCTAAAATCTATACCATGTGAGTACCCCATGAGGGGAATATTTACTTTTTAATAAAAGTCCTTACAATATCACACTATGGAGCTTTTCTCTTTTATCCATGATCTGGAATCCTGCTGATTGAGCGAGTTGGATTTCATCACCTGCATATCGTTAGAGCCCAGGAGTGGCTCCTAAGCGTGTTTTGGCATAGTTTAGGTACTGTGTCACACGCTCTGAGGTGAGCGCATAGACTTTTGGGGAACACTGGAGAAGCACTGAAGCATGTTATATGTTCTGCACTGGTTTTGATGAGCATGATGAAAAACACTTTTTGATGAACACTGGATCTGTGCACTCATGATATAATTTTAATGAACGTTTATGGTTTTTTATAAATAAATTTGGTGAAGGAGTGGATACTCTCATGCCGGAGTTTACACCTGTATCTTCAATATTTTTCGCACGTTGCACTTTGTTGTGTCACAAGATTAATGTTGCACGGATTGTAATAGATTTTTGGTACATTCGTTTGATAGCTATGCACTTTACATAACTATTTATTTTTGTTATTTATTTGTTGTGTCACAAGATTAATCGTGCAAGGATTATAATAGATTTTTGGGTACATTTGTTTGATAGCCATGCACTTTATATAACTATTTATTTTGGTGTTATTTTTATTTTCCTAGCGCAAATGCAATTTCATTTTAATTTTTGAGTGTTATCTGCACGAGTATGAAACGTGTTTAGCTTGCAGCTTGGTAACGCTACGTGCTCACTTTATTAATATTATTCCATTGCTGGCTCGCAAGATCCACTTTACAGTTTTTGTTTTATCCAGCTGTATTTACTAAGAGCAACTTATAACAAGTGAAAGATATAACAGCAACATGTCAGAAAAAAAAAAAAAAAAAAAAAAAAAAAAAAAGTACAAAACAGAATCACTGAGTTGGAAAAATGATCTTTTGCTTTAAATTACAGCCTTTAGTCTGTTGGGGTCTCTACTAACTTTGCACATCTAGACTTTGCAATATTTGCTCAATCTTCTTTCAAGAACTGCTCAAGCTCAGTTATATTTGAAGGCGACCACTAGTGGACTGCAATCTTCAAGTCATTCCACAGATTTTTAATGTACTTTAAAGTGATTGTAAGGGGTCTTTTTTTTTTTTTTTTAATAACATATTATACTTACCTCCACTCGTTTTGCATAGAGTGGCCCCGAAACTCCTTTTCTAGGGTCCCCCGGGGCTCACGGCTCCTCTTGCATCAGATAAACCCCTAGGAGAAGCGCACTCCCGAAGGGGTTACCTTGCGGGCGCACTCCCAAGTCCATCATTCGGCGTCCACAGCAGCAGGAGCCAATGGCTACGCTGCTATCAATCTTTCCAATCAGGACATGACACACCGGCCGGAGCTGGTGTGCTCGTTCCCGTCGCACAAATTTCGGGGCTCAGGTAAGTATAAGGGGGTTCGGGGGCGCTGCTGCATTTAAAAAAATGTTTTTCACCTTAATGCATAGAATGCATTAAGGTGAAAAACGGTGAGGGTTTAAAACCCCTTTAACCACTTCAGCCCCGGAAGGATTTACCCCCTTCCTGACCAGAGCACTTTTTACAATTTGGCACTGCGACGCTTTAACTGCTAATTGCGCGGTCATGCAATGCTGTAACCAAACGAGATTTGCGTCCTTTTCTTCCCACAAATAGAGCTTTCTTTTGATGGTATTTGATCACCTCTGCCGTTTTTATTTTTTGCGCTATACACGGAAAAAGACCGAAAATTTTGAAAAAAAATGATATTTTCTACTTTTTGTTCTAAAAAAAATCCAATAAACTCAATTTTAGTCATACATTTAGGCCAAAATGTATTTGGCCACATGTCTTTGGTAAAAAAAATGTCAATAAGTGTATATTTATTGGTTTGCGCAAAAGTTATAGCGCCTACAAACTAGGGTACATTTTCTGGAATTTACACAGCCTTTAATTTATGACTGCCTATGTCGTTTCTTGAGATGCTAAAATGGCAGGGCAGTACAAAACCCCCACAAATGACCCCATTTTGGAAAGTAGACACCCCAAGGAAATTGCTGAGAGGCATTTTGAGCCCATTGAATATTCATTTTTTTTGTCCCAAGTGATTGAATAATGACAAAAAAAAAAAAAATTACAAAAAGTTGTCACTAAATGATATATTGCTCACACAGGCCATGGGCATATGTGGAATTGCACCCCAAAATACATTTAGCTGCTTCTCCTGAGTATGGGGATACCACATGTGTGGGACTTTTTGGGAGCCTAGCCGCATACGGGGCCCCGAAAACCAATCACTGCCTTCAGGATTTCTAAGGGCGTACATTGTTGATTTTACTCCTCACTACCTATCACAGTTTTGAAGGCCATAAAATGCCCAGATGGCACAAACCCCCCCCAAATGACCCCATTTTGGAAAGTAGACACCCCAAGCTATTTGCTGAGAGGCATGTTGAGTCCATGGAATATTTTATATTTTGACACAAGTTGCGGGAAAGTGACAATTTATTTTTTATTTTTTTTGCACAAAGTTGTCACTAAATGATATATTGCTCACACAGGTCATGGGCATATGTGGAATTGCACCCCAAAATACATTCTGCTGCTTCTCTTGAGTACGGGGATACCACATGTGTGGGACTTTTTAGGAGCCTAGCCGCGTACGGGACCCCGAAAACCAATCACCGCCTTCAGGATTTCTAAGGGTGTACATTTTTGATTTCACTCTTCACTGCCTATCACAGTTTCGGAGGTCATGGAATGCCCAGGTGGCACAACCCCCCCCCCAAATGACCCCATTTTGGAAAGTAGACACCCCAAGCTATTTGCTGAGAGGCATTGTGAGTATTTTGCAGCTCTCATTTGTTTTTGAAAATGAAGAAAGACAAAAATAAAAAATTTTTTTTTCTTTTTTTAATTTTCAAAACTTTGTGACAAAAAGTGAGGTCTGCAAAATACTCACTATACCGCTCAGCAAATAGCTTTGGGTGTCTACTTTCCAAAATGGGGTCATTTGGGGGGGGTTTGTGCCACCTGGGCATTCCATGGCCTCCGAGACTGTGATAGGCAGTGAAGAGTGAAATCAAAAATTTACGCCCTTAGAAAGCCTGAAGGCGGTGCTTGCTTTTCGGGGTCCCATACGCGGCTAGGCTCCCAAAAAGTCTCACACATGTGGTATCCCCGTACTCAGGAGAAGCAACAGAATGTATTTTGGGGTGTAATTTCACATATTCCCATGGCATGTTTGAGCACTATATCATTTAGTGACAACTTTGTGCAAAAAAATTTGTCTCTTTCCCGCAACTTGTGTCACAATATAAAATATTCCATGGACTCGACATGCCTCTCAGCAAATAGCTTGGGGTGTCTACTTTCCAAAATGGGGTCATTTGGGGGGGGTTTGAACTGTCCTGGCATTTTATGCACAACATTTAGAAGCTTATGTCACACATCACCCACTCTTCTAACCACTTGAAGACAAAGCCCTTTCTGACACTTTTTGATTACATGAAAAAAATTTTTTTTTTTGCAAGAAAATTACTTTGAACCCCCACACATTATATATATTTTTAAAGCAAATGCCCTACAGATTAAAATGGTGGGTGTTTAATTTTTTTTTTTCACACAGTATTTGCGCAGCGATTTTTCAAACGCATTTTTTGGGGAAAAAACACACTTTTTTACATTTTAATGCACTAAAACACACTATATTGCCCAAATGTTTGATGAAATAAAAAAGATGATCTTAGGCCGAGTACATGGATACCAAACATGACATGCTTTACAATTGCGCACAAACGTGCAGTGGCACCAAAATAAATACATTTTTAAAAGCCTTTAAAAGCCTTTACAGGTTACCACTTTAGATTTACAGAGGAGGTCTACTGCTAAAATTACTGCCCTCGATCTGACAGTCGCGGTGATACCTCACATGCATGGTGCAATTGCTGTTTACATTTGACGCCAGACCGACGCTTGCGTTCGCCTTAGCGCGAGAGCAGGAGGGACAGGGGTGCTTTTTTTTTTTTTTTTTTCTTTATTATTTTTTTGCTTTTTTATCTTATTTTAAAACTGTTCCTTTCATTTTTTTTTTTTTTTAATCATTTTTATTGTTGTCTCAGGGAATGTAAATATCCCCTATGATAGCAATAGGTAGTGACAGGTACTCTTTTTTGAAAAAATTGGGGTCTATTAGACCCTAGATTTCTCCTCTGCCCTCAAAGCATCTGACCACACCAAGATCGGTGTGATAAAATGCTTCCCCAATTTCCCAATGGCGCTATTTACATCCGGCGAAATCTAAGTCATAAAATGCTCGTAGCTTCCGGTTTCTTAGGCCATAGAGATGTTTGGAGCCACTCTGGTCTCTGATCAGCTCTATGGTCAGCTGGCTGAATCACCGGCTGCATTCTCAGGTTCCCTGTTGAGACAGGAGAGCCAGAGAAAAACACGGAAGACGGTGGGGGGGCATTCTCTCCCACTGCTTGTAAAAGCAGTCTAGAGGCTAATTAGCCGCTAGGATTGCTTTTACATGAAAGCCGACCGCTGGCTGAAAAGAATGATACCAAGATGATACCTAAACCTGCAAGCATCATTCTGGTATCACCACTCAAAGTCGTGAATGCTGTACCTGAAGACAAAAAAATGGTTAACAATAAAGCACAGTAAACGGTAAAGTATAAAAAATTGCATACCTGAAAAGCAAACATGATAAAACATAATAACAATAAAACATTTCAGAATAGAATACAGTAAAAAAGAGCAGAAGAATAGAGAGAGAGAGAATAGAGAGAGAACAATAAAACGACAACTATTATTTTTTATTTTATATTTTTGTTTGTGTTTTTTTTTTTTTTTTACACTTTTTTTGTAACTGTAACTTTTATAACTGTAACCGGTTCCAGGTTCGGGTCTCTCAAAATGCGATGGCATCTTGGGAGACCCTGTGAAAGTGTGCCTAGTCTGTGCAATGCTGTACCCTACGCTAATACTCAACTAGTGAATGGTAGCGTTCAAAACATTCACCAATGCAAAGACCAGGATTGTCAGGACAGGAGGGACAATAATAGCGGGTGTCACGCCTATATCCGCGTTTGCTGCAGACACAACATCTTTTTTGGGGGGGTTCGTTGGGTAGGGGTACTCGGGAGGACATAAAAATGCCTCTCATGCAGCCGACTGCATTTGGTTGGGGATGTGAATGGGGGAAGTACGGGCGCTGCAGAAGTGGTGGGTTCCCAATTAGGATTGGCGAATGCAGCAGGAAGGGCATTATGGGCACGACGGGCCTGTGTTTGTCTTCTTGGTGGCAGCGGGACACTATTTGTGCTTGCCACCTCACCAGCTTGAACTGCACTTATGGGACTCGCCACGTCACCAAGTGTTACTGCAGTGCTGGTTTGACTACGACTGGGGTGTACTAGGCCGCTGGCGCTTGCCAGTTCACCAAAACGCTACCAAAAAAACTGTTAACGATCGCAGGGATCAGGCCTGACTCTGCGAACGCTGCAGTTATGCGTTTAGTGTTTTGTAAGTGACAGTGATCGATCGATACTGCACTTGGGTGGGCTGGGCTGGGCCGGGCGGAGGGGCAAAACGCAGGTGCTAGCAGGTATCTGGGCTGATCCCACTAACACTGCGTTTTTGGGAACCCTAAACTGCTGGGGACGCCAGTATAGATCTGATCGGATCAGATCAGATATTGATCAGTTCAGATACTATACCACTAAGGGAGGTGTATGGTGCGTGCGTGGGTGTTAGCGCTACTGGCACTAACCTGACGCTGCCTTGGGGCTGGTGCTTGCCAGTTCACCAAAACGCTACCAAAAAAACTGTTAGCGATTGCAGGGATCAGGCCTGACTCTGCGAACGCTGCAGTTATGCGTTTAGTGTTTTGTAAGTGACAGTGATCGATCGATACTGCACTTGGGTGGGCTGGGCCGGGCGGAGGGGCAAAACGCAGGTGCTAGCAGGTATCTGGGCTGATCCCGCTAACACTGCGTTTTTGGGAATCCTAAACTGCTGGGGACGCTAGTATAGATCTGATCGGATCAGATATTGATGCGTTCAGATACTATACCACTAAGGGAGGTGTACGTGCGTGGGTGTTAGCGCTACTGGCACTAACCTGACGCTGCCTGGGGCTGGTGCTTGCCATTTCACCAAAACGCTACCAAAAAAACTGTTAGCGATCGCAGGGATCAGGCCTGACTCTGCGAACGCTGCAGTTATGCGTTTAGTGTTTTGTAAGTGACAGTGATCGATCGATACTGCACTTGGGTGGGCTGGGCCGAGCCGGGCGGAGGGGCAAAATGCAGGTGCTAGCAGGTATCTGGGCTGATCCCGCTAACACTGCGTTTTTGGGAACCCTAAACTGCTGGGGACGCTAGTATAGATCTGATCGGATCAGATATTGATCCGTTCAGATACTATACCACTAAGGGAGGCGTATGCTGCGTGCGTGGGTGTTAGCGGTACTGGCGCTAATCTGACGCTGCCTGGGGCGACGCATATCACCGCCGGGCGATCAGGGGGCTAAATCTTTATTCGGTAATAAACGGCGGGTGCCCTGACACTATAAAAAATAAACTAACCAGCGTCACCCGTAACGGTTATACAGTGATCAGTGGTGAAAGGGTTAACTAGGGGGCAATCAAGGGGTTAAAACATTTATTCGGTAGTATATGGGGGTCCCTGTCGCTATAAAACGCTGACGGCGAACCTAAATATTTACCTCACTAACTAGCGTCACCAGCGACACTAATACAGCGATCAGAAAAATGATCGCTTAGCGACACTGGTGACAGGGGGTGATCAAGGGGTTAAAACTTTATTAGGGGGGGGTATCCTAGACCTAAAGGGGGCCTAACACTCACTGCCCTAACACTGTAACTGTCACAAACTGACACCAATACAGTAATCAGAAAAAAAAAAACAGCTTGGTGTCAGTTTGTGACAGGGGGGGGGGATCGGGGGGCGATCGGGGTGTTTTGTGTGCCTGGCATGTTCTACTGTGTGTGTGTGTGTGTTGGTGCACTCACATTGCAGTCTTCTCTCCTCGGCCCGCAACGGAAAATACCAAGCCGAGGAGAGATGACATCATTTCCTCTGCCTCTGTGTACAATACAGAGGCAGGGAAATGATCCCATTGGCTGGGAGCGATCGCGGGGGGGGGCCACGAATGGATGGCCTCCCCCTCACCACCGATCGCCGTGGGAGATTTGCCGACCGCCGCAGGCACCGGGGGGGGGGGGGGGGGGGGGGTCTGATCGGACCCCCCACCCGCGGGCAGGCAAGGACGTACCTGTAAGTCCTTTTGCCTGCCCGTGCCATTCTGCCGACGTATATAGTCGTGCGGCGGTCGGCAAGTGGTTAAGTCTGGGCCCTAACTAGACCTTGCAAGGACATTCACCCTTTTTTCCTTCAACCAATGTGTGGGTAATTTTTGCTGTGTGCTTTGGGTCATTGTCTTGTTGGAAGGTAAACCTTTTTCCCATTGACAACTTTCTGGCAGAGGGCAGCAGAATTTATTGGCATTTTGCCCCATCCATTTTTCTTCTATCCTGACAAGTGCTTTAGAGAAACATGTAAATGCTTTACTTTAGGAATGGTGTTTTTTGGATGGAGAGCTGTATTGGATTTCCGCCAGACATATCGTTTGGTGTGGAGGCCAAATAATTACATTTTAGTCTCATATGACCACTCTAAATGCACCTTGAACATTCTGAGACCACATGGAAGGTGTTATGGTCAGATGAGACTAAAATTGAATTATTTGGCCTCAACACCAAACAATATGTTTGGCGGAAATCCATCCAAACACCATTCCTACAGTAAAGAAGCATGGAGGTGGTAATATCCTGTTATGGGGGTGTTTCTCTGCAGAAGGGACTGGAGCACTTGTCAGGATAGAAGGAAAAATGGATGGGGCTAAATACCATCACATTCTTGAGGAAAATCTGCTGCCCTCTGCCAGAAAGTTGTCAATGGGAAAAAAATTAGCTTCCAACCTGACAAAGAACCAACACAGCAAAAATAACCACACAGTGGTTGAAGGAGATAAAAGATGAATGTCCTTGCATGGCTTAGTTAGAGCCCAGACTTAAACCCCATTGAAAATTTGTGGAATGACTTGAAGACTGCAGTCCAAAAAAGGGTCACCATCAAATTTAAATGAACTTAAGCAGTTCTGTAAAGAAGAGTGGGCAAATATTGCAAAGTCAAGATGTGCAAAGCTAGTAGAGACATATCCCAACAGACTAAAGGCTTTAATTAACCATTAACTGACCAGCCGCCGTCGTTATAAGGCAGCAGGTCAGCTCTCCTGGGCAAAAATCGCTGTAGCTGTATGGTGGCCCTTTAAATAGCCTTAGCAGGCGCGCATGCCCACCGCATGACATAGGTGCCGATGCGCATGGCTGTGATGTCTGCTGGGCACCCTCGATCGCTCCTGAGAAAGACAGAATGGAGGATCTGTCGATGTAAACAGACAGATCGCATGGTGACAGGGAGAGGAGGGAGAACTGCTGTTTCCAGTGATTAGAAACAGCGATGTCTCTCTACTCCCAGTCACTACACTGCCCCCACAGTTAGAAACACCTCCGTAGGACACACTTAACCCCTTGATCGCCCCCTAGTGTTAACTCCTTCCCTGCCAGTGACATTTATACAGTAATCAGTGGCTATTTTTAGCTCTGATCGCTGTCTACATGTCAGTGGTCCCATAACAGTGTCAAAAGTATCCTATCTGTCCGCCGCAATGTCGCAGTCCCGCTAAAAATTGCAGCCATTAGTAGTAAAAAAAATAAATAAATAAAAATGCCATAAATATATCCCTTATTTTGTAGACGCTATAACTTTTGCACAAACCAATATACACTTATTGTGATTTTTTTTTACTAAAAAGGATACATATTGGCCTAAACTGATTAATTTTTTTTTTTTTTAAATTGGGGATATGTATTAAAGCAAAAATGTAAAAAATATATTTTTTTTCTTTCAAAATTGTCAGTCCTTTGTTTATAGTGTAAATAAAAACCGCAGAGGTGATCAAATGCCACCAAAAGAAAGCTCTATTTGTGGGAAGAAAAAGGACATCAATTTTGTTTGGGTACAGCGTCGCTTGACCGTGCAATTGTCAGTTAAAGCGACACAGTGCCGTATCGCAAAAATGGCCTGGTCATTAAGTGGGCAAATCCTTCCGGGGCTGAAGTGGTTAAAGCAAAAGGTAGCCCAACAAAATAGTGACACAAGGGAGTGACCCTTTTTCCAGCTAAGATTTTTTCAGTTATATCTTTCACCTGGATGTTATAGGTTGCACTAGTAAACATAGTTGGATAAAACGAAAAATGTGCGTCTCCATTTCAGGTTTCAAAGCAACAAAATGTGATTTAAAAATGGGGGGGGTACGGGGGCGATTCTTTTCTATACCCACTGTGTAAGTGCGTGAACAAGGGGGGGACATAGTTAACACCTCGTGACTTTATAGTAATTGTATTCCCCTTTGTCTGAGGGGAAGCTCTGCTTATTTGCACCCTCCACTGCCACATTTGGCACTTTTATGGGGGGGGGGGGAGCAGGTACCTAGGTTTGGTATCTTTGAAGCAGTTTGGCCCCTCCCCCTTCCAGGACACATAGACTGCAGGACTATCCACAAAGGGAGTGCGACTGGCGCATGCACAGTTGGAAACTGGCTGTGAAGATGCCGGTGCCTGCACCCAAAGCCCATTGAAGAATTGGCGCTGGCATCGCTGGACAGGTACTGTAAGTGCCCTTATATTAAAAGTCAGCAGGTACAGATTGGAGCTCCTCTTTAATTGAAGGACATAGAAACAGTAAATCTTTACATTTGGGTGTACTGGCTGCTATAGACACTAACCCCTACCTGCATAAAAGCTCAGTAAAACCGGTAAAAGGTGGTAAAACCAGTAAAAACAACAGTTAAACTTATGTGTACAACAAATAAAAATGAGCAACCAATAAAAGCATACAAAAATGTGCTGTGATTAATATGCTGTGATTAATTAAAAATATTAAACTATAGTCCAAAAAGTGCTTGACCCGATGCAAACAACCAAGACGAACTTCTCAGAAGAACAAACGACTTTTCTGTTCAAACAAAGTAAACATTGCCGCTTACCAGATGTGATGGATCTCAAATTATAGAGATCAGATAGGCACACACAGGAAGGATCACTTGGCCAAAAAAAAATGTATCCACAGGCTCTTCCAATAGCGGGAGCCCTCCTCCTGTAGCGGCTTTCCTCTGCTGTGATATTCCTCACAGAGCCTTTAGCAAGATAAACTCCACCGTGGGATGTATTATGAAAAGGAAAGAAGAGGCTTCATAGTGCAGTACTCAAATTAAAAGGTGTTGATTCTTTCGATTTTTTAAGAATAAACACCTTTTAATTTGAGTACTGCACCATGAAGCCGCTTCTTTCCTTTTCATAATACATCATAATAAAAATCAAAAATTCATAATACAAAATTGATTGTTCTTCTGAGAAGTTCATTTTGGGTGTTTGAATGGGTCAAGCAGTTTTTGGACTACACGGTTAAATATTGTTTTTAATCAATCACAGCACATTAATCACGGCACGTTTGCATTTATATATGCTTTTATTGGTTGCGCATTTTTATTTGTTGTACACATTTTTTATTTATTGACTGAATATTCAGGTTTTTTTTTTTTTTTAGATGCAGCACCAGTTTTAACTATATATATATATATATATATATATATATATATATATATATATATATATATATATATATATATATATATATATATATATTTATTATACACATACACACACGCATACATACACACATATACACACGTATTCCTTTGTCTTTTGGGTTTAGTGCAGATATCCGGTTTTACATACTTTACCACCCTAGAATATAATATATCTTGCTGCTACCCCGTATTTAATTACAAGGTTTCTCATTTTTTATGAAATATGGATATTTTTGAATATCACATAAATAGAAGGATTAATCTGGATGAAGTATTCGATCAGACGAGCCTGTAGACAGACAGTATACGGGGGATTTTTATTATATTAAAAAATGTCCTAGTATCCGAACTGGATACAGGCAGTCCCCGAGTTACGAACAACTCCTACATACGAACGGCCTCAAATGCCGGCCACTTGTGCTCCACGCTGGTCCTGGATACCTCCGGGCACATCCCATACTGTAGTACTACATGTACTGCATGGCCAGACGAGCCCCATATAACATAAGCGGCCGGAACATCCCAAATCCATGCACAAGCGGACGTTACACTTACGAATGCAGTGTTCCAACCGGAAGTTACATTTACAAATGCAGCGTTGTGACTTAAACAAACCTACAGTCCCCTATTGTGTTCGTAAAGGGACTTCCTGTACATCCTGGGACATAGTTTTCTTGGAAGGATATCCCCAGGAAAAGATGATCTCCAGAAGCCTAAGGTGACATGTATGTCTGGACAGAGGGGACAAAGAACTCAATGAGTGGTTCCTATATTTCAATGGTGTAGGTTTGGCTTTCCTTGAATTCTTGGTGTCCAAAAAGAGATCCAAGGTTGCCAAATTACAGCAAGAAATAAATGAAAGCAAGAAAAAACTTGTCCCTATGAGTAAGGAAGGTTTGTACCAGGTATACACTAAGGAATTAAGGGAAATTATGAAAGAAGAGGAAGAGCAACAGTGAATAAAAAAACGGGAAAAATACTTAAGCAATGTGGAGGACTTTAAGTCCCGCAATGTCTTTAAGTGGCAGGAGATATACAAAGAAAATTTTATACAAACACCTGAAGTTTTTAATATTGGACACAGTGTGGAAAATCTTGTAAGCACACAACCACACCCTACTTCTGAGAATATGACATCAGAGCCCGGATCCCAGACCCCTGGCCACAGAGATCTGGGACCCCCGAGGGCAGGGTGAAATCGCACACCATAGGAAGAAAGGAAGTAATGGTACATTCAGACACCAAACTAATGTATCTAGGAATTATTATCAACAGCCTTCAAATAATGGTTTCAGAAATCAAGGAAGGGGTCCACATACAGGATCCAATAGGGGAAACAGACAATCTCATGTACCTTACAATAATTATGCCAATCAATACCCATACCCCCAAGGAAGGCAACCTCATATGGATCACAATGGAAGGTATCAGGATTCTTCTCAAAGGAGATCTTCAGAAGGTGGATATTTTGAAGGTCCACCCAATTCCCCTAGAGCCTCTTGGAGATATGATATACCTATGGGAAATAGATTTGGACCATTACAGGAATATGGCAATATGAATGAGGATGAAGGAGAATATTCCACTTTGGGGTATGGACCCTCTAGGGACACTCAAATGCGTCCCAATGAGGGACCACCAGGAGCAGTCCCTTTGAGGAATAAAACAGATTTTTTTTTTAGGAAAGGGACAAAACAAAAAAAGGAAGACTAAGAGGGGATGCAGGGGAGGGAAGCAGAGCCATGCCCAAAAAAAGAAAGAGGTGACATGCCAACAAATTTTTAATTCAAGTGGAGAGGAACTAACCGAATCTGAAAAAAATCACATTGAACCAGGGTTTGAAATATGCCCCCAAAAAAATCTCTGAACAAATTTCAAATGTTCATAGACATACAGAAATATGTTAGGGAGTTGAGCATAAAGCGACACTTTTTTTCTAATCCTAATTCTAGGGATGGCAATCAGTACACAGGAGGTAATACTTGGGGGACAGGCTTGAGGAATGCATCCCTGTTTATTCCACCTGGTAAACATGCCCCTAGTATAACAGTTTTCAAAGACTTAGTATTACGTGATTTACAACAACTACAATTTAAAAAGGAACACCAGAAGGATATCAACGAGGGTATAGCATCATTATGCGAGAGAAAAACGTAATCATACATCCAGCAGATAAAGGGGGAGGGATTGTGCTACTAAAAAAACAGGATTACTTGGATGAGATGGAACATTTATTATCTAATAGACACACATACACTGTCTTAAAGAGGGATCCCACCAACATTTATAAGAGATCTCTTAATATTATAATTCAAGAGGGATATAGGAAAGGGATCAATAAGAAAGAGATGGAATGTTTGATACCATTAGCTCCTCGTATTCCCATCATTTATTATATCCCTAAAGTACATAAAAAAATCCTGCCCACCCACCAGGTTGCCCTATAGTAAGTGGCATAGACTCCCTTACCTCATGAGTAGGGAAATTTGTAGACCAATTTCTCCAGCCCTTAGTCACCAGAACTCCAGCCTTTTTGAAGGATTCTATGCAAATAATTACATTTCTCAATGTAGTCTGGACAATGACGTCTTACTGGTAACTCCTCTTTATACACTATTATACCTCACGAGCTAGGATACCAAGCAGCAAGATTTTTTTCTAACTAAAGAACATTCTCTCCAAGCTTCCACTTTAGAATTTATTTTGAAACTGTTACAATTTGCTATGGAGCACAATTATTTCTTTTATGATGGGGATTACTATTTACAGAGTACCGGAGTGGCTATGGGGGCTAAGTTTGCCCCCGAGCCTTGCCGGTCTTTTTATGGCCCTTTAGGAGAATGACGATTTTTTTTTCCGAAATGAGCCCTCCTTTTTTGGTGTCGCTATATAGACGACTACTTTTTTTCTATGGAAAATGGATGAGGAATCTTTGTGTACATTTATGTTAAGTCTCAATGACAACCAATGGGGGGATTACATTCACCCATGAATGCAGTAGAGGATCAGTTAATTTTTTGGATTTGGTAATTTTTAAAGAGCAAGGTTTACTATTAACCAAAACTTTTTTTAAAGACACAGACAGAAATGGATACATTCCAACAGATAGTTATCACCCTAATTGGCTTAAGGCCATACCCAAGGGACAATTCCAGCGCATTAGAAGAAAATGTTCTCGCCTTGAGGATTTTGAATCCCAGGCTAATGTTTTAAGGGTCGCTTTATGGAAAAAGGGTATGACTCAAGGATTTTGGATAAGGAATTACAAGCAGTTTCTCTACTGAACAGAACTAATTTATTGGTCCCCAAAAAAGAGAGATAAAGAAAGTGTTGGTAGTGGTTTTGAGTGGTCCTTTAGAACCACTTTTTCGTCTTAATTTTGGTGGGTCAATAAAATAATTAGAAAACATTGGCAAGTCCTGAAGTGTGACAAAATAATGGGGCCCACATTTCCTGACAAGCCAAAGGTTCTATATAGGAAAAATTAAACTCAAGGACCTTTTGGCACCTAGTGCAATAGATCCACCTCAAAAAAACTAGCATGTTTGGGAATTTGAAGAGGTGCACAGTACTTCGAAAACCATCAAGACCTCTACTTTTTCCTCTTCTGTCACTTCTAGGGTTTATAATAGCACAGATTTTATCACATGTGGAACTATAGGGGTGCTATATCTTCTCAGGTGCCCATGTGGCTTCCAATACGTTGGGAGGACCACAAGGGCACTTAAAGTACGAATAGGGGAACACCTCTCCAACATCCCCAGGGGATTCATCTGTCACGGTGTTTCTTGGCATTTCTGCCATTATCACAATAGAGATCCCTTCCTACTCCAGGTTATAGCTATAGAAAGGTTTATCCCCCATTGGAGAGGAAATAATCTAAAAAGACACATTTCACGTCGAGAAACTAAGTGGATTTTTTTTTTTTTTTAATTCCTATTAGAGTATTTTTAAAACAAACATTAAAAGAGTGACCCTGACAACGCCAGGCCCCTCCATGACCAACATGGTAGACAATGACACAACATAGGCAACTGACTGTGTGTACTCATTGAAAAAGCTTGAAAAAGCTTCACCCCCCCTCCCCCCAACAGCCCATAACTCAGTTCACCACGGTCCTCGGATGGCAGATTAACAATAAAACAAAAAGGGGATACACAGGGATACAGACCACGGACATACAAATGTGGCCAAAGTAATGACAAGGCAGTGCACGTCTACCACCAGCAGTCTAATACAATACCCAGAGGACATACCTACAATTATTTAAGCTCCACCCTCAGCATAACAGGGAGATATTAGAGGTCTTTTTAGCCCTGGCTCAGGGGTCCGTTATTTACAGCAGACGAGACAGCGAGCTGACCTAGCCAACAGTTTTATCAGAGTTAAACCATGCTTGCCATACTTTGTCAAACTTCTTCCCGCACCCCCTGGAGAGATACGTTGCCTTACAGTAGAGCATCATGGAATTCACAATATCCTTCCAAAAGGGTACACTGGGGGGTGTGGAAGACTTCCATTTAAGTAAAACAGCCTTCCTCCCATAGAAGAATAGGATGTTCAGTAACGTTCTAAGAGCTCTGGAGGGAACCACCTCCTCTACCAGGCCCAATAGACATACCCTAATTGATACTGGGATAGGCACCTTGTGGCCTTGCAGTATGTCTATGCAGGAGGCCACCCCTTCCCAGAAGGTCTTGATCTGAGGGCATTCCCAAAATATGTGTTTAGCATCAGCCGGTGAAAAAGAGCATCTCCAGCACTCCGAGGAGACCGACGGGTAAATAACTGAAAGCCTAGCAGGAGTGAAGTAAATTCTGTGCAAAAATTTGAAGTGTATTAGTCTATCCGTTGCAGAAACCAAGTGTTTGAAAGTGTGATCCCACATATCATCCCATTCCTCCCCCTCTATGTCGGGGACCTCCCCCTCCCAGGGCTCCCTACAATTAGTCAGTGCCACCAGGCTCCTCAAACAGTTCCTTATACGTGACATACAGAGTTTTGGGAAGGTCTTCCACCATAAGCATATCTTCCAGAGCCGACGGAATGGAATCCCCCCCCCCCCCCGACCTGAATTGAGCTTGAAAGGCATGGCGAAGTTGTATGAACCTGAAAAAATATGAGTTAGGGAGATCGTGCCTGGCCTTAAATGGCATCTGAGAAGGAGTAGAAGTGAGGCAATTTACGGTTCCCCCACAGCGGAGTCTGTGGCGAGAAATCCAAATAACTAGGGCATGCTAACTCAACCGTCTCATCCCATGCCTTAATAGTAGCCTTCATAGACAGTGTGAGGGGTAGGTCCGATTTTGCACCTCTATGAATGGCCAAGCGAAGGGTCTCGTACAACCCTAAGTGAGCCACTTCCACAACTGTAGCGGAATCCCCATAGTCAGATGTCAACCATCTATGGGCAAACACCAGTTGACTGGCGAGATAATATTTCCTCCAGTCGGGTAGGGCCAACCCGCCCTGTCCCCAGGGTTCTTGAAGCACCTTGAGACCTATGTGTGGTGGTTTGGGGGCCCAGAGGAACGAACTACTAATGCCATCCAACTGTTTGAAAAGGACTTAGGTACCCACACTGGGGCGTGTCGCAAGAAGTACAAAATGACTGGAGAATTTTCATCTTCAGTAAGTTTATTCTCCCTATAAGCGACAGTGGAAGCCTCTGCCAGGCCTGAGCCTTCTGCTTTAAGAAGGTCAATAGGGGCAACAAGTTAAGTGTCAAATAATCAGTACAGTCGGCCGTAATCTTAACTCCTAAATGCGTGATGGAGGAAACCCACTTTAACGGCAGACTGGGGTCAGCCTTCTCCCTGGCCCCATCATCCAAAGGCAGAATGGAGGACTTGCTCCAATTCACCTTCAGGCCAGAAAAGGTTGTAAAGTCATTCAGAATTTTCAGGGCCGTCTGCAGCGAGGACCCAGAGTCCTCAAGAAACAAAAGCATGTCATCTGCATATAATGCCAGGCATTCCTTAATGGTTCCCACTCTAATGGCCTTGACTTCACTAGACGATCTGAGTGCCATTGCTAAAGGTTCCATCATAAGTGTGAAGATGGGGTTAAAGGCCATCCCTGCCTAGTACCCCTACCCACTGAAAAGAAGGGAGAGGTAGACTGGCCCAGCCGAATTGCCACCCTGGGATTGCTGTATAACAAGGTAATCCACTGCCTGAAGACCCGGCCATACCCCATTTCTTCCAGCACCCGGAGCATGTACTTCCAATCAACTGAGCCGAACACCTTTTCAATTTCGATTGACACAAAGATTCTGGTACCAGCATCAGGCCCCGAAAGCTGGAGATGAGTAAATAACCTTCTTTAATTAGTATCCGTAGGCTTTCCGGGCATGAATCCTGTCTGATCAATATTGACCAGGGAGGAAATCATCCTGACAAGCCTATTGTCTAAGACCTTCGTCAAATTTTTCAGATCCATGTTTAGCAGAGCAATAGGCCTGTAAGACGAACAATCTAGAGGGTCCTTACCTGGTTTTACCAGTAAGACCATGTACACATCCAGCATGGAGGCTGGAAGCCTATTTAGTTCCAAACATTGGGCCAGAAGTGCGTTTAGTCTAACTCTAACTCTTCGGCATAACTTTTGTAAAAGTCAGCGGGGAAACCATCCGGCCCCGGAGCCTTATAAGGGGGAAAATCAAAAATAGTTGCAACTATCTCCTTAGTGGTGATCTTATCATCCAAAGCCAACTGTTCCGCATCAGATAACCTCGGGAGGGCTAGGCCCTCCAAGAGGACATCCAACGCAGCAGGGTCATAGCTCGGAATAGGGGCATAAAGGTCAGCAAAGTTCTGAGTACCAGGAACCTGAATGCAGCACCCTGTATCCAATGTGGAAGGAGTGCACAAGCCACATTGAAAAGAGAGACGGGGCCTCAGGTCTCAAAACTGTCTGTGCATGGCGATATTGTGCCAAAGATACAGATTGCAAATCGGCTGTATGGTAGGTCATGCGGTTGATGAGTTTTAAACGGCAATGTAATACTGGGAAAAATTCCAAATCATGGCTTTCCCTTATGATATGGTGTCTAATGCCCACATCCCAAAGTGGCAAATCAACGCTCACAAGGAACAGCCAAAACATCAGAGGTGTCAATCTTATTAGACAGGTCATATGTATGACCAGATCCTGGCTGTGCAGCCATTGCAATCTGTATCTTTGGCACAATATCGCCATACACAGACAGTTTTGGGACCTGAGGCCCCGTCTCTCTTTTCAATGTGGCTTGTGCACTCCTTCCACATTGGATACCATTGCTACATATAACTGGTTCGTTTTCATCTAATCCCTGAGGAAGGAAACAAATATGTTTACTCTTATTCCCCCTGCTTTTCCAAAACATGTTGGGATTTCTTGGTGTTGATCCAAGAATAAAGCAACGTTATATGCATTGTTATCCTTTCTAATGATTTTAGGAATATTTTATAGGAATTTCTAGTGTATGTTATTTTGTAAAAAAATGTATCTACTTTTATTTATACTTTTGTTGTTTATCCCTTACTCATACTCCTGCGTACATGTATGTCACCCAGCCTGCTCCGGCTACCCACAGCTCAGTGAACATGTGGAATGCTATGCGATCACATGATCACTATGTCAACAAAGCTGTTATGAATGGATTAATAACAGCTGTGTTTCCTATGCTGTAATTGGCCCACAGCTATTACATGGTACCTGGGTCAATCACAGCACCCCGTACAATGTGATTAGCTGTAGCCAATTACAGATCACCAATAACCATAGCGGTCATGAATGTAACCCATTCATGCCCGTTAAAAACTTTAGTTACAATAATGTCAGATGTGACAAAACACACAGGGCGGAGCTTACGCTCATGACATCACCACGTACGCGGAACCCAGGAAATAGTCTGGGATTGGTATTTTTTAACATTCAAGTGCTTGTTGTTCTTTTACCATTGTGAGTGGCTAGTCATATCAAATTATTTATACGGTTTTACACTCTATATGGGTCCTCCTGGTTCTCTTTTTTTGTATTCTATTAAAGAACAGCTCATGTTGCTGATCGGGTGACTGTATTGACTGTTGGTGAAGCTATGGTGGAGAAACCAGTCCCTCTACAGAAGATATATCAATCTATATAGCTTTTCTGACTCTTTTCATGCAAAGGGCCCACATGTTCTGGTAAGAGTCCTTTTTGTCTATGGTGAAGGTACACCTGGGTTTTGTGCATTTCGGATTGGAAAGATCCTACTACATCCCATTTCTTCACAAATTTTGACTCATTTGGGCCCATTATTTTCTCTTTTCACATTTCTTCTTTTTTTAATCTTATTTTGAACACCACTGGTCACCTTTAATCACGGCAATATTGTTTTATAAAATGACCATTGTTACCGCAAAGTGTAAAAATAAAGAAAAAATCCCTGATCGCCTCCTCAAAGATATTGTCACCTGTCGGTGCCCCTGATCACCACCACACCATAGGACGACGATGTACTGCACTGGTAACAGTATGTTAAAAAAAACAAATTGTATAAAATTTCTACATTTTCAAAAAAAAAAAAAAAAAAAAAACAAAACACAACTTACCTGGCCTCTTATTAAAAGCCTGACAGTCTACTTTCCAAAAAGGGGGTTATTGGTGGGTATTTGTACTGTCGTGGCATTTTAAGGGCCTCGAGAAACGAGATCGTCCGTAAATCAGAACTGAATAATATATATATATATATATATATATATATATATATATATATATATATATATATATATATATATATATATACACACACACACACACACACACACACACACACATACATACACAAATATTAGTATTTTTTCTACAACTTACCTGTAAAAATCCTTTTCTTGGAGTACGTCAAGGGACACAGAGCTGCCATAATAACTGGGTTATACGCTACCCATTGGTGAATGGACACTCGTAAATCCTTGGATTACGTCAGTTTCATTGGCGCTCCAGCATCTCACTCTGCTGCTGATTGTGACTGATCCACAGTGTGTCATACACGAACAAGCCTGAGGACTTCCTCCCGCCGTGACCCTTTCCAACGCTGCAGAATGCATCCATCTAAACACTCCTATGATGTGCCTTTTTTATCTCCTCATCCTGTAAGTGTTTTTAACCCCGTTGGGATATTAAAACATGTTTACTTCTGCACTTAGAGGCGCCTTTTCTTTGTTTGTACTGTTTCAGACAGAATGTTGTTCTCTCCTGAGCCGTATGACTCCTGGTGGGTTGATATATATGCCTGCAGAAGCATTACACCTACAACTGGTTTGTCCCAGCATACAGAGCAAGGCATACTGGCCAACAATCCAAGATACTGATGTGCATTACTTTCTCATGCGGAGACCAAGTCCACTGAACTATAGCCACCTTCAAACCAACTGGAGAAGCTGGCATCAGTGGTTTTTGCCCATTTCTTCTCCAGATCTTGAACCATCAACCAGCAATCTTAGCTCTGTAATACCCCGGGAACAGAGCCCTCTGGCAAGCCAATGCCTGGAACTTCATGTTTCAGACACAGAGAGAGAATGATCATCTACCAAAGACCTGGAGTAGGACTGTTGGTAGGGAACGTGCCTTGACCTAGATACAACTTCCTCCTGAAGAAATGTATCAAAGGATAATCTGGAACAGACTGCTTCCTGAACAAAGACTATTGAGGTAAACTGAGATTGAATGAATGAATGAATGAATGAATGACTGACTTGTATAGCGCCACCTATGCGAACTGAATCGCCTCAGGGCGCTTTTTGCCGCCGGTGTCCATCTACGGTATAGCGCGGTCCTTTACCCCATGGGGTCCCGACATTCTTACAAACACATACACATATTTGACCTTTTTTTTTTTTTTTTGACGGGATCTAATTAACCTAACAGCATGTCTTTGGAGTGTGGGAGGAAACCGGAGTACCCAGAGGAAACCCACGCAGGCACAGGGAGAACATGCAAACTCCAGGCAGATAGTGTCGTGGTCGGGATTTGAACCAGCAACCCTATTGCTGCTAGATGAAAGTGCTAACCACTACACCACTGTACTGCCCTTTGGCACATCTGCGATTTCAGCAAGTCCAGTACTGGGCTGGGAGCTTTGTGAACCCTCTGAGGTGTGGCCAGCCCGAAGCAGTCACAAAAATAAAGGGATTAAAAAAGACGACTTTGCAAAAAACCGGCACATAAAGATATGCGTCATTGATAACTATGGACCCCAAAATCTACCTCTTGAAGAGGTCAACACTAAATGGACAGAACCTGAAACAGAAGGATGTCCAGCGGCTTAAGATCTAAGCTAGACCCTATGTCCCCATTTGGTTTTGGCACCGCCAACGGTTGAGTTTATTTTTTTTTATTTTAAATAATGAGCCTATACCTTCTACTCCAAGGGTCTAATGCAAGGCAAAAGACTGATGAGACTGTGGCAGACCCCGAAGGCCAAGAAGAGGTGTACCTACCTACCAAGCTTTTGCTGGCTAAATATGGAGCAAAACCACCTCAGAGACTGCACTAAGATCTCCTAAAACACAGCAGCCTCAGATGCCTCCCTCACACAGGTGGGAGAAAACTTACAGCATCTGGTATTTTCGGGCATTCTCACATCCATATACTAACCAGGCTTGATCCTGCTTAGGCTTCGATCAACAGATCAGGCCTGATCAAGGTGATGCGGCAGCAGACCATCTAATGAAAAATAAATGGGTCAGGAAAATGCTGCAATGCCAAACACCACAGTGGCTCAGATGCATCTGACACCACTGTCCATTAAGGGGGATGTGGACACCACCAGATCACTGAACCTGAGAGCGGTGCACCTGCCTCCCCCGGCTGCCTCTCATTTCTGGAACCATTTAACTGGTATAACAGGTAAATAACGTAGCAACTATATTAGCCAACTTAATACACAATCCTCTAAGGATGCAGACCTAAACAATGTTGGTTTACTGCTATGTACCCAGGCATGCCGTTATGTAGGTACCCAAGTTATGCAAACATGCAGGTATACAAGTATTCTTGCCTTTCATGCATTTATGTATGCAGCTCAAGGCAATATGCACATATGTATGTATCCCAAAGCAAATAAGCATGTATGTATGTATGTAGTCCTAGAGAAATAAGCACATATGTATACCATTTACTGCATCTAAGCACATATGTATACAGTTTACTGTAAATAAGCACATATGTATACAGTTTAAACCAAGCATATATGTATGCAGTATGAATAAAAACTTGCCAGCGTGCGTTTAAGTAATATGCATTTATGGAGGCATACGTTTATGGAAGCATGTAGGTATGTGTTAAGCAAAAATGCGCTTAGGCAAAAAAAGGAAGTGCGTGTCCATGCCAACATGCACTTACTCAATATGTGCCCACGGAGACCTGCATTTACGGAATAAGCAAGCATGCATTTATGAAACTTGTATATGCAACATATGTTATGCCATATCCATCTATGCAAACATGTGTCTATGCACCATGTGTTTATGCAAACATGCATTCACGCAAACTTACATCTATGCAACACGCAAACACAGTTATGCCCACACGTCTATACAAACAAATGCTTATAAAAACCTGCGTTTACGCAACATGCGCCCATGCAGATGTGCTGTCATGGCCAGCCTTAGGGGGCTGCATGCTGAGTGCCGCTCACTTGTCGGCGCGGGGGCCATGGGGCGGAGCCCTCTGCAAACATGTGCCTATGCAGGCTTGTGTTCTATGCAAGCAAGCATGTATACTAAGCTGCACATGGCTCAACGGGACTTGTGCCCATACTAGTTATAGTCAAAATTAGCAAAGTACCCAGGTATCCAATGCAGCCTCTATGCTACTTCAACAGCCTAAGGCCTCTTCCATACCTGTGCGACACGTTCTGAGACTTGGGACTGCAAGGTCCCCTGAGAAGTCATACCCCATGGAAGTCCAACGAGTACCCTTTGCATCCATGCGTCCTCAAGTCGCAGCGCCCCCAAAGCAGCCCCTGCACCACTCTGGTCTGAACTTGGCGCAGCTTGAGGTTCATAGACACCATAGCCACCTTGATTATTTCTAGGTCATTTGTAATGTTCTGAACAAACTGAAATTTTGATATCATGTAATCTAGGCTAGTAACTCGTAAAACTTGCAAACAAATGCATTAATTTATGGTATGGTTTTATTTTTCATTTTTGTTTTTAGGTTTTTTTAAATTATGTGGAATGTGTCTTCCATCGAAGTAGGCAAGACACACACAAGTTTATCTTGGTCTCATCAGACCACAGGACATGGTTCCAGTAATCCATGTCCTTAGTCTGCTTGTCTGTAAACTGTTTGCTGGCTTTATTTAGCATCATCTTTAGAAGAGGCTTCCTTCTGGGACGACAGCCATGCAGACCAATTTGATGCAGTGTGCGGCATAAGGTCTGAACACCGACAGGCTGACACCCCACCCCTTAAGCCTCTGCAGCAATGCTGGCAGCACTCATACGTCTATTTCCCAAAGACAACCTCTGGATATGACCCTGAGCATGTGCACTCAACTTTTGGTCGACCATGGCAAGAACTGTTCTGAGTGGAACCTGTCCTGTTAAACCACTGCATGGTTTTGGCCACCGTGCTGCAGCTCAGTTTCAGGGTCTTTGCAATCTTCTTATAGCCTAGGCCATCTTTATGTAAAGCAACAATTCTTTATTTCAGATCCTCAGAGAGTTCTTTGCCATGAGGTGACATGTTGAACTTTCAGTGACCAGTATGAGAGAGTGAGAGCAATAACACCAAATTTAACACACCTGCTCCCCATTCACACCTGAGAACTTGTAGTACCAACAAGTCACATGACAACGGGGAGAGGAAATGGCTAACTGGGCCCAATTTGGACATTTTCACGTAAGGGTGTACTCACTTTTGTTGCTAGCAGTTTAGACATTAATGGCTGTGTGTTGGGTTATTTTGAGGGGACAGCAAATTCACACTGTTATACAAGCTGTACACTCACTACTTAACATTGTAGCAAAGCGTCATTTCTTCAGTGTTGTCACATGCAAAAATAAAATATTTACATTATATATATATATACAGTGGGGATCGAAAGTTTGGGCACCCAAGGTAAAAATGTGTATTAATGTGCATAACGAAGCCAAGGAAAGATGGAAAAATCTCCAAATGGCATCAAATTACACATTAGACATTCTCATATGTCAAAAAAAGTTAGATTTTATTTCCATCATTTACACTTTCAAAATTACAGAAAACAAAAAAATGGCGTCTGCAAAAGTTTGGGCACCCTGCAGAGTTAATATCTTGTACTGCCCCCTTTGGCAAGTATCACAGCTTGTAAAAGCTTTTTGTAGCCAGCCAAGAGTCTTTCAATTCTTGTTTGAGGTATCTTTGCCCATTCTTCCTTACAAAAGTCTTCCAGTTCTTTGAGATTTCTGGGCTGTCTGTCACGCACTGCTCTTTTAAGGTCTATCCATAGATTTTCAATAATGTTGAGGTCAGGAGATTGTGAAGGCCATGGCAAAACCTTCAGTTTATGCCTCTTGATGTAATCCCCTGTGGGTTTTGAGGTGTGTTTAGGATCATTATCCAATTGTAGAAGCCATCTTCTCTTTAACTTCAGCTTTTTCACAGATGGCATTAAGTTACCATCCAAAATTTGCTGAAATTTTATTGAATCCATTTTTCCTTCTACTCGTGAAATGTTCCCTGTGCCACTGGCTGCAATACAACCCCAAAGCATGATTGATCCACCCCCATGCTTAACAGTTGGACAGAGGTTCTTTTCATTAAATTCTGTGCCCTTTCTTCTCCAAATGTACCTTTGCTCATTCCGGTCAAAAAGTTCTATTTTAACCTCATCGGTCCACAGAACTTGTTTCCAAAATGCCTCAGGCTTGTCTATATGTTCATTTGCAAAGTTCAAACGCTGATTTTTGTGGTGAGGACGTAAAAGAGGTTTTCTTCTGATGACTCTTCCATGAAGACCATATTTGTACAAGTATCTCTTTATAGTGGAATAGTGTACCACAACTCCAGTGTCTGCCAGATCTTTCTGGAGGGATCGTGCAGTCAAACGTGGGTTTTGAATTGCTTTTCTCACAATCCTGCGAGCTGTTCTGTCTGATATTTTTCTTGGTTTTCCAGATCTTGCTTTAACTTCCACTGTTCTTGATGACTGCCTTTTCTTAATTACATTCCGAACAGAGGATATTGACATCCGAAAACGCTTTACTATCTTCTTATAGCCTTCTTCAGCTTTGTGAGCGTCAACTATTTTCAGTTTCAGTTTTCTAGACAACTGCTTAGAAGAACCCATGGTGCTGATTGTTGGGGCAAGGTCAGATGAGTCTGGCTATTTAAAACCTTTGAGATTGACATCACCTGGTCTTCCCAGACGATGATTGAGAACAATCCATGACACTGACAGGTCTCAGCTTTGCAAAGGGGGCAGTGCATGCTATAAATTCTGCAGGGTGCTCAAACTTTTGCAGACGCCATTTTTTTCTTTTCTGTAATTTTGAAAGTGTAAATGATGGAAATAAAATCTAATTTTTTTTGACATATTATAAGAATGTCTAATCTGTAATTTGATGCCATTTGGAGATTTTTCCATCTTTCCTTGGCTTCGTTATGCACGTTAATACACATTGTTACCTGGGGTGCCCAAACTTTCGATCCCCACTGTGTGTATATATATATAAAATATATCATCTCAAGGATGATCAGAAGAAATGGACAGCACCTGAGTTAAATATGAGTGTCACAGCGAAGGGTCTGGATACTTAGGACCATGTGATATTTCTGTGTGTATATATATATATATATATATATATATATATATATATAAAATATAAAAATAAATATATAAAAATATTATATATATATATATATATATATATACATATATATACACACACACACAGAAATATCACATGGTCCTAAGTATCCAGACCCTTCGCTGTGACACTCATATTTAACTCAGGTGCTGCCCATTTCTTCTGATCATCCTTGAGATGGTTCTACACCTTCATTTGAGTCCAGCTGTGCTTGATTATACTGATTGGACTTGATTAGGAAAGCCACACACCTGTCTATACAAGACCTTACAGCTCACAGTGCATGTCAGAGCAGATGAGAATCATGAGGTCAAAAGGAACTGCCTGAAGAGCTCAGAGACAGAATTGTGGCAAGGCACAGATCTGGCCAAGGTTACAAAAAAATTTCGGCTGCACCTAAGGTTCCTAAAAGCACAGTGGCCTCCATAATCCTTAAATGGAAGACATTTGGGACGACCAGAACCCTTCCTAGAGCTGGCCGTCCGGCCAAACTGAGCTATCGCGGGAGAAGAGCCTTGGTGAGAGAGGTAAAGAAGAACCCAAAGATCACTGTGGCTGAGTTCCAGAGATGCAGTCGGGAGATGGGAGAAAGTTGTAGAAAGTCAACCATCACTGCAGCCCTCCACCAGTCGGGGCTTTATGGCAGAGTGTCCCGACAGAAGCCTCGCCTCAGTGCAAGATACATGAAAGCCTACATGGAGTTTGCTAAAAAAAACACCTGAAGGACTCCGAGATGGTGAGAAATAAGATTCTCTGGTCTGATGAGACCAAGATAGAACGTTTTGGCCTTAATTCTAAGCGGTATGTGTGGAGAAAACCAGGCACTGCTCATCACCTGTCCAATTCAGTGAAGCATGGTGGTGGCAGCATCAGGACGACTGGTTGCAATTGTGGGAAAGATGAATGCGGCCAAGTACAGGGATATCCTGGACGAAAACCTTCCCCAGAGTGCTTAGGACCTCAGACTGGGCCCGAAGATTTACCTTCCAACAAGACAATGACCCTAAGCACACAGCTAAAATAACGAAGGAGTGGCTTCCCAACAACTTCGTGACTGTTCTTGAATGGCCCAGCCAGAGCCCTGATTTAAACCCAATTGAGCATCTCTGGAGAAACCTAAAAATGGCTGTCCACCAACGTTTACCATCAAACCTGACAGAACTGTAGAGGATCTGCAAGGAGGAATGGCAGAGGATCCCCAAATCTAGGTGTGAAAAACTTGTTGCATCTTTCCCAAAAAGACTCATGGCTTTATTAGTTTAAAAAGGGTGCTTCTCCTAAATACCGAGCAAAGGGTCTGAATACTTAGGACCATGTGATATTTCAGTTTTTCTTTTTTAATAAAGCTGCAAAAATGTCAACAATTCTGTGTTTTTCTGTCAATATGGGGTGCTCTGTGTACATTAATGAGGAAAAAAAAATGAACTTAAATGATTTTAGCAAATGGCTGCAATATAACAAAGTGAAAAATTTAAGGGGGTCTGAATACTTTCCGTCCCACTGTATATATAAATAACACACTACGGCTTAATTAATCATTTACCACTGAGGGTATAAATAGAATTTTCAGTAATAACTAGATATTACCCCTCAGGGACTCCCTGTACATCTTCCCTTGATCAACACCAGTGGAATTAGAGCAGACCTACCATATATTATACACTCACAGAAAACAGGTGGGTCTGTATATGAGTGAAAAATAAAAATAAATAAAAAATGATCTGTATTCCCCTCTTTCTTCCACAGCTGCTCCATTAACAAACTACTGAAATCATGTATAAAATCTCACCTGCATTCAGGTCTCTGCCAGCATGCGGGCTTCAAGAGGAACTGCTGCCGCCAGACCAGTGTGCACATTGCTCACCCTCTCCTCTGCTCTGAAAGGAATGTGCAGGGCAGGGAAGATTTCCTGCAGTTGGGAGAGGATAGCTGTCACATGTGAATACAGAAATCGAGCTCCTGTGTTTAAAAGTGACACTAGCAAATGGCTAGAACAGAAGCCAAATTGACTATCCAGGGAAGCGATGCTGTCAGTGGGGTTCGAGCTGCTGGGCTCTGTGCTTTTGCTCTGTCTAAAGCTACAGCTCCAATAGTCCCTATGTTAATTCGGCCCTGATTAAAGCGATACTAAAGTCTTGGGGGTTTTTTGTTTAAAAATAACAAACATGTTATACTTACCTGCTTCTGTACAGTGGTTTTGGACAGAGCAGCCCAGATCCTCCTTCTCGGGTCCCTTGCCGGTGCTCCTGGCCCCTCCCTCCTGCCAAGTGCCCCCACAGCAATCAGCTTGCTAAGGGGGCACCCAAGCCAAGCCGCTGCTGTGTGTACATTCTGCTGTGCGTCCCCTCTCTCTCTGCATTGACTCAGATTTTAAAGTACAGCAGCAGCAGCTAATGGCACTTGCTGTGTGTCTCAGCCAATCAGGAATGATAGTCCCGGACAGTTGAGTCTCTCATGCAACATTGCTGGATTGAGATGGGGCTCAGGTAAGTATTAGGGGGACTAAGAGGGGCTGCGGTAAACAGAAGGTTTTTATCTTAAATGCATAGAATGCATTAAGATAAAAAAAACTTCTGCCTTTAGAACCACTTTAGGGATAGCCATGATAAGTTTATTTATTTATTTTTAAAGAAGAGGTGCCAGCTAAACCTGTCTCCGACATATACAGCCTTCTATATTTTATTATTTGTTTGGGGTTCCAAATGTTTAACCGCCACAAAGCCAGTCATATCTGTATGCTTATGATTCACATCTGGCCCAATCATATTGGAGAAGGTGGAATAGAAGGCTCCATTAAGATGGCGGTGGCTAAGCTTCCTGATGACGCACATCCTGTGAAACGCATCGAGGCTGCTCTGTCTCCACTGATGTCACTTCCAGTGGGGGGGCACTCTGCGTCACTTCCAGGTGTTTGGAACGCACACTGGCTCCATACGAACGGTGGTGCTTGTTTACTATTGAAGCTGCCTAGCTAGGCAAGTGCAATATATTTTTTACCCATTTCCCAGAGTTGAATACTACACCATATTACTTGCCACCCAGGCAAATTCTGACATTTCTCTCCTACATGTACAAATCATAATTTTTTTGCTAGAAAATTACATAGATCCCCTAAACATTATATAGGTTTTTTAGCAAAGACCCTAGAGAATACAATGGTGGTAGTTGCAACTTTTTATATCTCTATTTTCGCAGTAGTTTTTCGAACACTTTTTTTTTTTTTTGGAAGAAATACTATTTTGTGATAAAAAAAAAAAAAAAAAGTAAAGTTAGCCTAATCTTTTTTGCATAATGTGAAAGAAGAAGTTACTCTGAGTAAATAGACACCCAACATGTCACACTTCAAAATTGCACACACTCGTGGAATGGCGCCAAACTTTGGTACTTAAAGCGGAGTTCCACCCAAAAATGGAACTTCCTCTTTTCAGATTCCTCCCCCCCTCCGGTGTCACATTTGGCACCTTTCAGGGAGGGGGGGCAGATACCTGTCTAATCCAGATATTTGCTCCCACTTCCAGGCATAGATCACCGCAGGCTCCGCGGCGATCTACGCTTTGTCTGGCCCCTCCCCCCGCTGTCTTCTGGGAGAGACACAGGTCCCAGAAGACAGCAGGGACCAGCGAGGGTGTGCATCGCGACTCGCACATGCGCAGTAGGGAACCAGGCTGTGAAGCCGCTAGGCTTCACTTCCTGATTGCCTTACCGAAGATTGCAGGGCCTCCATCCGAGGGACAGATGGCTTCGGGTGAGGACATCGTGGGCACCTTGGACAGGTAAGGGTCCATTATTTTAAAAGTCAGCAGCTGCAGTATTTGTAGCTGAAGACTTTAAAAAAAAATTTTTTGGCGGAACTCTGCTTTAAAAATCCCCATAGGCGACGCTTTTGATTTTTTACTGGTTACATGTTTTGAGTTAGAGGAGGTCTAGGGCTAGAATTAATGCTCTTGCTCTAACATTTGCGGTGATACCTCACGTGTGGTTTGAACACCGTTTTCCTATGTGGGCGGGACTTACGTATGCGTTCGCTTCTGCATGCAAACACACGGGACAGGGGCGCTTTACATTTTTTTATTATTGTTAATTTTAATTTAAAAAAAAAAAAAAAAATGTAAACATCCCTTGTAATAGGAATATGGCATGATCAGTCCGCTTTACAGTGAGATATGGGGTCAATAAGACCCCACATCTCACCTCTAAGCTGGGAAGCCTGAAACAAAACAAAAAAATTAAACACGTTCTCGGCTTCCCAGCCGAGGTGGCACCGTTTTTTAATGCAGAGGCCGGGCGTGACGTCATAACATGAGGTGACCATCTGGTCTGCCGGAAATCTCTATGGTAAACATCATGTCTCCGACTCACCGATGGAAGCGGTGAGTCGGTAGAAACATCGGAGGGCGGCGGGATACACGTCCCCTTTTGCCGCCCGTAAGAAGGGTCAAGCGGTGGAACAGCCGCTATGATCATTTCTATGGTGTAGGGAATCTACGGCTGAAAAAGCAGATATCTGAAAGATGCCGGTAGCTGCAGGCATCATTCAGATATACCCGCACAAAGTCAAGGATGTCATGACGGCTGGCGGGTGGGAAGTGGTTAATAACTTCTTTGGTTTTATGGAATACTAAATCAGTTGAGAAAGCTGTATTTGGAATCTATTATCGCTTGCTTTTTTATTTTTCACTTATAGCTTTCAGAGATTGCAAACCATATATTTTCTTAAAGCACATGACCAGTAAAAAAAAAAAAAAAAAAAAAAAAAAAAAAAAAAAAAAAAGAAAGTGCTACTGATTTTTAAAGGTCCCACGATATTTGCGCAAATGTTTATCAAAACAATATTTTTGCTAAAAATCGTCTGTCTCCACTGACGTCACTTCCAGTGGGGGGGACTCTGCGTAGAGTCATAACTTCTTATATTTTGGCTTGTTATAAGTGGTTTTCAGACTTAAAAGGGCAGCTGCTCATTAATTTTGATTTATTAGCATTTATATTGTTGGCATCAATTTTATCACTTTTTTATTATTATAGGAGTGTATAGCTGCATATTTCTGTATTGATCTAAATAATGGCTATACACTGTTCTATCAACCTAATAAGATATTGAACAAGGAGACCATTGGTTAAGCCCACAGGTCTGGGACATCTGTGACCAGGAAGTAAACTGTAACAGATGTCTTCCCACTCTTAGAGGTGAGGGCGTCCTTTTCAAATGGGAAGACTTTATGCAAACAATTCACCAACTAAAAGTGAGTGAGTCAGCGCTCACTGACATTAGATGATATCTATATATAATAAAATAAAAATATGCAGACTGATAAGTACAAAAAATGAGAAATACATAATTATAGTTATTCAAGTCCATGTAGTCCATAAATAGGTGAAAACCACAAGTTAACAAAGTCCAATAGGAAAAAACATCAGGTAGTGACTGGAAAGCATACACACAAGCCGACAGCTCCTTGTTGAGGTATGGGACTCCCTCGGAAACAGAAATGAAATACAGGTGCGTGGCTTAGCAATGGCAGAGTTAGGAAGCACTTCTGGAGAGCCCCTCTCTAACCTGTAATCTGACGGTAATTATACAGCGGATACAAGGCATGATATCAACCAAAAGGTACAGGACACGTTCTTCAACCAGCGGTCCCCGGTCCTTAACCCCCCGGAGTGGCATCAAGCGTTACTTCAAAGACTCACAGTCGGTCTCACCAGGCGCCATTGCGACGGCACCTGTGCATCCTAGGACAGAGACAGATACGCTGGACTTACTAACTTCTCCATCCCAGGACTTTTTGTCAACGATACCAGCGGTATTTCGGGAGGACATGGCAGGCTCGTCCCAACGCCTGAGTGGTTTTCCGGAGGATCTCCAGAGTATATTACAGGCCCTCCCCACTAAAGCTGACATTGAGGCCTTGCCCTCACGATCGGACATGGAGTCCCTTATCTTACGAGTGGAGGAGGAACACACACGGGACATTCAAGAACTGAGAACGGGGATCCAAGATCTCACAGAAAGAGTGGATAATGGCGATTTGACAATTTCATCGCTTACACAGCGGGTCATAGCCCTGGAACGATTGCAGGAATCACAGGTCTCACAGACCACCGACATGCAGCTGCACATGGAGGACCTGGAAGACTGCAGCCGTCGTAACAACTTACGGCTGCGAGGCATTCCAGAAGCCACAGGGTCGGAGGACCTGGCAGCCTCGGTTACGGCTATTTTTCACAAAGTACTAGGTACCACCCCACCGCAACTGGAGCTAGACCGGGTACACAGAACTCTTGGGCCCAGGTCGCCGGACCCAGACAGGCCACGGGACGTGCTTTGCAGGATCCATAGATATACGCAGAAAGAACTCATCCTCCGCAAGGCATGGGAACAAGGCGAAGTGGAGTTTGATGGAGCCATAATTAAAATTCTCCCAGATCTATCGAGAGCCACGCTGCAGCGGAGAGCCTTACTGAGACCGGCACTAGAACTGGCCAAACAACATGGATGCACGTACCGCTGGGGTTACCCCTTGGTGGTAACATTCCGAAATGGAGTATCATCGTTCACCTTGCGCTCTCCTGCGGACTTACCAGCCTTCTTCACGTATCTAGATACAGAACCGATCCAGGTCCCGGACTGGCTAGCTTTCATCCCCAGGTTATCGACCCGCTCGGAACCCAACACCCAAAGGAACCACCAACCTCCCCGCCAGCAGAGATCTCGTCGGAGAGCTCGTACAGTGTCCACTGAGGATTCACGGGAAGCGTGACAATGATGTGCACCCAAAGATCAGGCATCAGCATATGTTTAATTTCACTTATTTTTTATTTTGTTTTCCTTCTACTCCTAGCCTGTTGACTGTGCCCCACACGCCAATAATAGTAGCTCTGCAATATGTAGGACACCTCGGACTGCCTAGAAGATGTTGGCTGGGCTGAACTGGGGGGCGGACTCCCCCTCCCTCTGTCACGCATTGACACCGCTCAGCGTATTGTGCTCCACACGGAGGTGAGCACCACGTCATCAGCCCAAGGACTTTCTCCTCCTGCAGGCTCATCGAACGCTGCACAAACAGGGAACTGCAGGTGGTGTAACGCTGTGTCGGAAACACAGGCACCTCAGGAATGCACTGCATTTCACCTTTCGTTGCGGGTCATGACCCCGGAAACACGGAGACATAAAGGTAAAACGGATCACATGCAGTGGTAGAGAACTCTGTTACTAGATAACCCACCGGCACCACAGGCATGGGAGATCCTGACCTGGAACGGTGTCATGGCATACCAGAACCTGAGAAAATACCACTACCTCTGGGAATAAACGCAGGCGGACACACACCCATATTTCTGACTCTAATATGATTCCAAAGCTGGTACTGGAGGTTGTTGGTGAGTGATGGGGGGAGGAGGGAATGTTTCTCACTGGTCTCCACCGGACTCAGATATGGGACAGATCACAGGTACTGATGAGGTATAGATACATAACTTATAATAGAGATTATGCTGTGGGCCATACCCATGTCTTTTACTGTGTGCATGTGAGAGGAGAGAGGAGGGTATATAGACACATGAGAAATAATAAGATTAGATGGAGATTCTGCGGGTTTCCCCCCCGTCTCAAGTCCTCATGAAGACCCCCCGTCCCCCCCTCTTTTTTTTTCGGGAGGGGATGGTACCTCCGCAGATAACATAAACCAATGGGCTCACAAGTTTAAGTTCAAGATTAGTAACTGAGCAGGGATAAAGAGTTTAATGCTGTTATTATGCTTTTGCCTGAATTAAGTATAAACGACTAGAGACGATATATCTATGCACACAATACTTTATTTTATGTTTGTTTCCATTTATTTCTTTCACAATAATTTGTACCTTGTTTACGTAAAACTAGTTTGCTGCCTTATAATACCTTGCACTAAATCCGTCATCATACTTAATGAGTCATACATAGACATAAACAGGGATGGAGAGGGGTAGCAGGTAAACTCCTCGTTGGTTATTGCTTTACACAACCCCAATTAGGCCAACGCTCAATCACCAGATTTGTCCTGGTGAGCGTCATAGCACTATTGTGCATTTCTACTAGAATATCTAATTGTACTTAACGAGTACATCTTAGACTCTAGCTTCTTCTTTGTCTTAACTACCCTTTCTACTCTACATCTCTTCTCACCTATTCCCCCTCCCCCTCTAATTTCCTAACCTTCCCTACCCCTTCCCTCACTAATTCAGGGAAACATGGAAGCGGTGAATATACTCTCTTTAAACACAAACGTCTTAAATGTGCCGGAAAAGAGACGTATGCTGCTACAGGATCTAAAACGCAATAGAGCAGACCTGGTCCTACTCCAGGAGACACACTTTAAAAGTGGTAACCTCCCTATACTGAAAAACAAATATTTTCCAACGGTTTATCACTCTACCAACGGGTCTACCAAGACCCGTGGAGTGTCCATACTCATCGCCAGCAAAGTACCCTGGAGAAGCGCAGAAACACTATCGGACTCAGAGGGAAGATATTTGTTTCTTAGAGGTGAAATCGGAGGGACTAAGGTAACCCTTGCGAACATTTATGCGCCTAACAATCACCAAGAACTTTTATTACTAAGACCCTAAAGGCTCTGCTGGAATTTTCTAGAGGCCACCTTATCATAGGAGGTGACTTTAATGTCCCTCTTAGTCCCTCTGAGGATACCTCCTCAGGAACCTCCTCCATCACCCCCATGGCTAGGAAACGAATATCCAGAGCACTACATAAGGCACAATTGATCGACGTTTGGCAACTTCTCCACCCAACCGAACGAGACTACACTTTTTATTCCAATCCTTACAAACAATACTCCAGGATTGACTATTTTCTACTCCCTCATGCCCAATTGCATTCTCTTCGAGAATCCAAGATTGGTTCCATAACCTGGTCTGACCACGCTCCTGTCCTATTGACCTATGCCCTGACTGACAACCCTACTGACAGACAAAGGACTTGGAGACTGAACGAAAGTCTCATGCAGGATGACGAGGTACTAACAGATGTCAGGAAGGAGCTATATTTCTATTTCCAAACCAACTATACCCCTGATAGTGATCCTGGAATTGTTTGGGAGGCACATAAAGCGGTGATCCGCGGAGTTCTAATAAAACACGGAGCACGCATTAAACGACTAAGATCAGCCCAGATGACAACCCTTTTGCATGATTTACACCTGGCGGAGGCAAGACACAAACATGCCCAGACACCGGCGGGGGAAGCGGAAATCACTCACACGCAATAAAATTACTGAAATAATGCAGTTTCGAGAAAAAGCCGCGTTACAAATCTGTAGACGGGTGACTTATGAAACCGGTAATAAATGTGGCAAGGTGCTAGCCAAATCATTACGAGAGCAAGTCTTAGCGAACTACATCCCCCACATTGTGTCGTCCTCTGGCCAGAAGACTATACTACCTCAGGCGATAGTAGCTGAATTCAAGGATTTTTACTCCTCCCTTTATAACTTAAAACAGCAACCGGCATCGCAATCGCAAATAGAAGACTATATAATCAAATGTAACATGCCTAAATTACCAGCTGAGTTCAGCGAGTTATTAGAGGAGCCTATTACCATGGAAGAGATCCAGAAAGTGATTGCATCCAAGAAACTAGGGAAAGCACCGGAACCAGATGGCTTTACGGCCCTATACTATAAAACCTTGCTACCATCCCTGGGCGAACCCATGCATAGATTCTTTAACTCACTGGATTCTAGCACTCACTTCCCCAGAGAAACACTAACAGCACATATTGCAGTGATACCCAAGGAAGGGAAAGATGCGACGCTGTGTGGGAGTTATAGGCTAATTTCCTTTCTCAACATCGATCTTAAAGTCTTTACGAAAGTATTATCAACTAGACTCCAAACGTACCTTCCGTCCCTGATCCATCTAGACCAAGTTGGCTTTGTCCCATCTAGAGAAGCCAGGGACAACACAATCAAAGTCCTCAACATCTTGCATGTAGTTAATCAGAATAAGACCCCCTGCATATTTCTAAGTACGGATGCGGAGAAGGCCTTTGACAGGGTGAATTGGCATTTCATGACATCAGTTTTAAGACATGTGGGCTTGGGGACCAGGATGCTAGACTGGATTGCTTCAGTTTACACCAACCCCACAGCGCGAGTTCGGGCAAATGGGACCCTATCTGCCCCCTTTGAGATCAAGAATGGAACCCGCCAGGGATGCCCACTATCCCCGCTCCTCTTCGCCCTGTCACTGGAACCCTTCCTGCGAACAATTCGGGCCCACCCAGATCTCTGGAGTAACCATAGCAGAGACTCCACAGAAAATCGCCGCTTACGCGGATGATATGTTGTTCACTCTCACAAATCCGATAATCTCTCTTCCCAACCTGCTCCAGGAATTCAAAACATATGGGAACATATCTAATCTGAAGATAAATTTTAACAAATCGGAGGCCATGAGTATTGGGCTCCCCCCGCGTCTCCTCAGCACATTGCAGGAAAGTTTCAAATTTAAATGGACCAACACTGCCCTGAAGTATTTAGGCACTTATATTCCTCCCAAACTATCCCAAATTTTTGCCCTGAACTTTCCCCCATTAATGTCCACGGTCAGATCCCTACTTAAAAATTGGAGCACAGGGCTACACTCTTGGTTTGGTAGGTGCAACATCCTTAAGGTGTGCATCCTGCCAAAGTTTCTATACCTCATACAGGGTCTTCCAATTCAAATACCTGCCCGCTACTTTGATCAGACCAACAGTTTGTTCCTGGACTTTATTTGGGAACATAAGAGACCTAGGATTAACAGAAGACAGCTCACATTACCCAAATTATATGGAGGTCTAGCAGTTCCAGATCTTCGCAAATACCAACAAGCAACCCACCTGACCAGACTTATTGACTGGAACCGCCATAATACCACCAAGCTATGGACCCAATTGGAACAAGCCCAATGTACTATACCTTTAGACAGAGCTCCCTGGTGCCATGATTTATTACCCGGGAATATGAAGAACCATCCCCTGATAGGAATAACCACATGAACCTGCTCATTTCTTTTTGCTAGAATACATCTTACATTCCTTAGATCCCCATTACGCCCGATCCTGGGAACCCCAGAATTCAGCCCAGGATGTACAGATCCAGTATTCCGTTCCCTACGCAATGCAGGGTATTCACAAGTAGCCCATTTTATCACAAATGGAAGGTGGCCCTCCATAGAAGAGCTAATGAGACCGGAGGGGCCGTTCCATCTAAATTTATGGAGAGCTTTACAGTTTAGTCATTTCCTCAAGACGTTGCCGCCTCCTGGAAATTTTGACCGGGACTTGACTACATATGAAATATACTGCTCAGGAGAGGATGCTCTACCGCACACATTGTCAGCCACCTACCAACTGTTGATTACACCACTAGAGAATTACCAAATGCCCACCCTCAGGACATGGGAAAGAGATATGCAGTGCAGCTTTACACTACGGCAAAAACAAAACATACTCTACTTTACATTTAAATCCTCGATATGCACAAAAATGCAGGAAACCAATTATAAATTAGTGACCAGATGGTACAACACTCCAGACAAACTGCAGAAATTTTTCCCATCTTCCTCGGGTATGTGTTGGAGATGCGGGGAGGAACGGGGCTAAATTTTTCATGTTTTCTGGACCTGTCGGAGGTTGGAGCAGTTCTGGAAGTCCATACAGCAGACGATACAGAAATTCACGGAACGCCCTATTGTGGCGGACCCTAGTCTCTTCTTACTACATGCCACTACCGTGTCCAGAAAGACATAAAAATAATCCCTGATCCGACATCTCCTAGATGCGGCCAAAGCTTGTATCCCCCTGCTGTGGAAGACTACCAGACCCCCAACTGTGGGTATGTGGTTAAAAAAAGTAGAGGATATCAGGAAGATGGAGGATCTCATCCTCACAGCCCGTAACCAAACTGAAATATACACTAAAACCTGGTCGCAATGGCTTATATACATATACTCCAATGAGGGCAAAATTTACTAGCAAACTCGTGAAGTGAAGCAGACAGTGGAAGCCAATTAGCAGCAGCTTCTTTCTCGACTTGTATGTACCAAGTAATAGCTGGGTGCCGCCTCCGTGTTCCCCTCCCCACCCGTGTACCACACCCCTGCCCTTTCCACTCTTTGAACCTATTAATTCTCACCCTCTTCTCTTTCTTTTCTCCCTTCTAATATTTTTCTATAATTATTTTGAAAAAAGGAAACTGGTAGGTGGGATAAGGGCAAATAGATCTGTTTGAGTTACAATGCAAGGTTGAATCTATTGTACAGAATGTAATAACATGTATATGACCCTGTAATGGAAAACCATATTGTCATGATCTCAGTCATGTTACTGTAAGAGGCTGCGTCCTCAAATTTTGTTTATGTTCATGATGATACTGCGGGCTCTTAGCCCCACCTGCTTTTGAATAAACTTATAACTGAGAAAAAAAAAAAAAAAAGAAATTAAATACAGGGTGTCAGGTCAGTGTAGGTAAAAACAAGAAATTATTTCAATATCCACTTACATCAGAGAAACTTGCAAACTGCGTGTGGAGGTGCTGTGGTGTGTGATTTACCAGGACAGTAGACAGGGTGGACTGGGGCAGTTGTAAACGTTCAGACCCGCTGGAGATGAGAACAGGGACGGACAACATCAGCAAACACCAAGACTCCCAACCTCCAAATGACCGAAGATGAACACGCCAGGTGGAAACCAGCCACTCACACAAGCCAGGACCCGCTGCATAGGAAAGCATGAGAACAGCAGCGTCACAGGCTCTCGCGCCTCTACGAGCTACAGCAAGACAGGCCACACGAGCTGGGGAGGGGGCGGGCTGCAACTCTTTTTTAGAGGCAGGTTTTCCTTTACCTTGCATAGATGCTTTAAATCACAGTCAATGGCTTGGTATTTTGTACAAATATTTTATCTAAGAGAAATTCCCAAAACATGGCCTGTTGGGGGTACTTGAGGACTGAGGTTGAGAACCATTGCTCTAAGGCATCCACACAAAAAGCAGAGCAGAAAGCAACTGCTGTGAATGACATGATGCTGGAATCAATCCATTAGGGGCGCCACTCCCTCTGTGTACTCGCATTGCATGAATCTATCCACGGCCGCTGTAGCCACCCCTATTCAGGCGTCTGGCCCCTTTTTGGGCGCTGGGCGCCTGAATTACAGCAGCGCGCACAGGGGTGGGGGGTGTTTTTGGACCACCTGATTAGAGCCATAGGCTCTAATAGGCTCCAAAAAAATGTGCACTGCGAGCGCAGTGCACCCAGGTGTGTTATAGCGAATAAATATTTGCTTTGCTAACACAGAGCCGCCTCTCAGGAGGTCCGAGATGTAATACCAGGCACCTGATTGGCTGAAGGCAGAGGCGATCTCATTAGCAAAACAGGAAGAAGACACGCATGGAGGACAGCATCCAACGCCATGCTACACGTCCCACAGCTCGCCGCCTGACCCACCACCACAACGGGGAAAGTTCCGGGCAGACGGCGGGTGGGGGGGGCAGTGGCTGCATATTATGGGCACAAAGGCTGCAATTGATGGAGTACAGTTGGCTGCAATTGATGGGGTACAAGAGGCTGCATTTGAATTTCTCAGATCGTTTGTCCCCCCCCCCAAAAAAATTTTAAACACCAACCACCACTGGCTGGAATACAGGGTCATGTTGGTTGTTCGTTGACCTGGTCCAGTTTGCTGCAGTTTGACAAACTGCAGTGATCGCTGGTTGCAGGACTGGGCGACAAAAGACAGCGATTAAGACATCTCAAACTTTCTATCTACAGAGTCTTTGAAAGAAGAACAAATTTAATTGTGACAGTGATATTTGTTCAAGACTGCAACGGCAGGATCAACAACAAGAATAGATCAGTTTTTAGTGAGCTATTTTTCCACTGGATAGAGTTCAGCAAAGATTTTGGGAGAAGTGAAAGTCCTTTCTGGAGTGATCCAATAGTCAGAGATATTGCACATTCTATTTGTTTATTAACAGGGAATGCCTTAACCACTTTTAACCCCTTCCTGACCAAGCCCTTTTTTGCGATACAGCACTGTATCGCTTTAACTGACAACTGCGCGGTCGTGCAACGTTGTACCCAAACAAAATTGACGTCCTTTTTTCCCCAAATAGAGCTTTTTTTTGGTGGTATTTGATCACCTCTACAATTTTTATTTTTTCACTATAAACAAAAAAAAGCAACAATTTTGAAAAAAAAAAAAAAAAAAAAAAAAAAAGCAACATTTAATTTTTGCTATAACAAATACCACCCCCCTCCCCCCAAAAAAAACACTATGGGGCGATCAAGGGCTTAACTGTGTTCCCTCAGCATGTTTTAACTGTAGGGGGGATGGGCTCATAGGAACATGACAGATCACTGCTCCCGATCACTGGGAGCAGTAGATCCCTGTCATGTTGCTAGGCAGAACAAGGAAATGCCTTGTTTACATAGGCATCTCCCCGTTCTGCCTCTCCATGCCACGATCGCGGTCCACCCACGGACATAGAGTCCGCGGGACCCACGGCACGCTAGCCGCGGATGACGCAGCAGTGTACGGGGACGTCGTTTTGCGCATCGTGCCACTTTGCCAACGTATTTCAGCGTGAGCTGGTCGGCAAGTGGTTAAAGATTTTGCAGATCTCTATACCCAAGGGGGAATAGCAAGATGGAAGAGTATAAATCTGAATAATGCCAAGGTTTGCCAATGGCAGCAGGGAGCTTTTCCACATTAGCAAGCATTTTGCATTAAAGTGGATGTAAACCCTCACCCAGTGAAATGAATAGCCTCAGATGATACACAGATGAAAAAAATTCTCCTACATAAGTTTTACATGTATATCTGCTGTCTTTAGCTTTATATACGGTTTAGAAAGAGCACATTGGGTAAGAATTTTCACTTCCTCAGTCAGCAGTAGCAGTGTAGTGTTGGTTACACTGGGAGACAGCTGACTGGAGGAAAAGCAAACACCCACCTCCACATAAGCAGACTTTCAGAGCTGTGCTGTGAATAGAGCAACTTTCTGCCAATTTATAGCACCCACCCTGACACAAAATTTCAGCCTTGTTTTATCACGTGTCAGAGAACTTCTCAGAAGTTATCATGCTGATAACAAAAGAAAGGAGCAGGAGAAAGTCACAGGACTTAGTGCTTTGAAGAGTGATAAGAAAAACACTACAGATATATGTGCCCAGCTCAAATTTCATGAATCAGGTTTACATCCACTGAGTTCCCTCTCCTATAATACTTTGGAAGGATATAGAGGCACTGTATAAACGTCTGTTTAAAGACTGGAGTTTCCAAAAGTTCCTCTTTACTGAAAGAAGAAAGAGACTTGGCATCTGCCTTAGTGTGCCCTAAAGGCACATCTGGCAGAGTGTTAACATGAATCCGTTAGAGGCACAAGGTGCTACCCCCTCGATTATGCCTAGATTGATCTAGACCACGAGTAAACAGACATAAATCCCTCCATATGGAGTGAAAGCAAGCAAAATGCAGGACAGCTACCCGAAGGGACACCTGAGGGCAGCCAGTCAATTTTTTGTCAGTTGTGATATCAGGGAGGGTTCATTCAGCACACCATAGCACAAGTGTGGTCTCTAAGGCTGGCCATAAATTATATAATTTTCTTGAACAATTTTCCTTTAAATTAACAAAACTATATAATATAAGGTCATACCTAAATACTTTGTATGCATTCAGGCAAGCCCTTGCACTATATAGTTGAAGGTAAATCTAAAGGAAATTGAAGAAAATTGTATAATTTATTGCCAGCTTAAGCACTGAAGCCACAGCTAAGTCTCTCTCAGAGTGCTACTTCAAAGTCCAGCAAGATAGTGAGGTACACACCAATGGATTGAAGTCCAGTATTTGACCTTTTGCAAATGTAGTAAAAAAAAAAAGTTAGGTCTGTCACTACTCAAAGGTGGCATTGCTGAATAGTAGGGCAAATTTGTGCAATGTAAACCAAGTGACTAACTTGGATTACAAGTTTTTCTGCCGGATTTATGCTGTATGCCAAATGAATGTGTGTTTTAGACCTTGCGGTATACCCATGTGCACTTGAATGTGCTTTTCACCACTTGACTACTAAGCCAATTCTGACACTTTTCATATGCATTAAAAATTCAGCATTTTTTGTACTAGATAATTATTCAGAAACCCAAGCATTATAATATTTTCTGGAGAAAAAAAAACGTTTGTTGCAATTTTTTACCTCACATAATTGCACAGCGGTTTTTCAAAAGCAGATTTTTTGGAAAAAATACACTTAAGGCTGGGTTCACACCTAAGGACGAATCCGTCACACAGCAGGGGTCTGGTGTGTCCTGGTTCACCGTTTCAGGTCCAATTTCAGCCCGAATATTGTACATCGTATACCTCTGTATGTTGTGGTCGGTGAGGTGCCCATCTAATAGTTTTTTAAACTATCAATGCTCCCTGCTAGAGAATTCCACATCCTTACTGCTCTGACAGTAAAGAACCCTCTCCGCAGTTTATGGTTAAACCGCTTCTCTTCCAACTTTAGTGAATGACCGCGTGTCTTTTTAAAATTCCCTTTCACTAAGGCTCCGTTCACATCTCCATGTTCTGAATCGCGGGTGGAATTGCCGCGATTCAAAATAGAGGCACATCGCGGGACGCCCCTGCGTTCCCTGTGATTTCCAATGGCACCCCAATTGTGGCACGATTTTACAGTGATTCGGCGGGCGACAATCGTGCTAAAAATGTGCCAACATAATCGCAGAACGCCTGGTGCCCAAAAGAAGTACAAGAGCTTCTTTGGGGTAAAAGGCATCCCATGATTCTGTTTGCGCGTTTGTCGCCTGCCGAATCGCGGTAAAATAGAGCTGCAATTGGGGTGACATTGCAAGTCACAGGGAAAGTCACAACAGAAACTATCCAAATGACCCTGATCAAAAGTTTGCATACCCCAGCTCTTAATACCGTGTATTGCCCCCTTTATCAATGACAGCTTGAAGTCTTTTGTGGTATTTGTGGATGAGGTTCTTTATCTTTTCAGATGGTAAAGCTGCCCATTCCTCTTGGCAAAAAGCCTCCAGTTCCTGTAAATTCTTGGGCTTTCTTGCATGAACTGCACGTTTGAAATCTCCCCAGAGTGGCTCAATGATATTGAGGTCAGGAGACTGAGATGGCCACTCCAGAAGCTACACTTTATTCTGCTGTAGCCAATGACAGGTCGACTTGGCCTTGTGTTTTGGATCATTGTCATGTTGGAATGTCCAAGTCCCTCCTATGCGCAGCTTCCTGGCTGATGAATGCAAATGTTCCTCCAGTATCTTTTGATAACGTACTGCATTCATCTTGCCATCAATTTTAACCAAATTTCCTGTGCCTTTGTAGCGCACACATCCCAAAAACATCAGCGATCCACATCCGTGTTTCACCTTTCATCATAGGCCTTCTTGACTCCTCTCCAAAAGTAGCGTTTATGGTTGTGGCCAAAAAGCTCAATTTTGATCTCATCACTCCAAATTACTTTGTGCCAGAAGGTTTGAGGCTTGTCTCTGTGCTGTTTGGCATATTGTAAGTTAGATACTTTGTGGCATTTGCGTAGTAATGGCTTTCTTCTGGCAACTCACCCATGCAGCCCATCTTTCTTCAAGTGCCTCCTTATTGTGCATCTTGAAACATTCACATCACATGTTTTCAGAGAGTCCTGTATTTCACATGAAGTTATTTGTTGGTTTTTCTTTGCATCCCAAACAATTTTCCTGGCAGTTGTGGCTGAAATATTAGTTGGTCTACCTGACCATGGTTTGGTTTGAACAGAACCTCTCATTTTCCACTTCTTGATTAGAGTTTGAACACTGCTGATTGGCATTCTCAATCCCTTGGATATCTTTTTATATCCCTTTCCTGTTTTATACAATTCAACTATCTTTTTCCCGCAGATCCTTAGACAATTCTTTTGCTTTGCCCCATGACTCAGAATCCAGAAATGTCAGTGCAGAACTGGATGAAAGATGCAAGGGGGTCTGTCAGGAGTCCAGAAACTCATTGACCTTTTATACACACACACTAATTACAAGCAAACAGATCACAGGTGAGGACGGTTACCTTTAATAGCCATGTTATTAGGCCAAAATCACCAGGGTATGTAAACTTTTGATCAGGGTCATTTGGGTAGTTTCTGTTATTATGATTTAAAAAGAGTAAACACAGTTGATTGATAAATGGCTTCAGCCAAACACTAACCATGAGTGAAAGAAAAGTTTGTGTTATCATTCATATTCTCTGAAAAATGGTCAAGAAATCATAAATTCTGGCAGGGTATGTAAACTTATGAGCACAACTGTATATTATATATATATATATATATATATATATATATATATACATATATATATACACACACACACACAGTGGGGACAGAAAGTATTCAGACCCCCTTAACATTTTCCCTCTGTTATATTGCAGCCATTTTCTAAAATCATTTAAGTTCATTTTTTTTTCCCCAAATGTCTTCCATTTAAGGATTATGGAGGCCACTGTGCTCTTAGGAACCTTAAGTGCAGAAGAAATTTTTTTGTAACCTTGGCCAGATCTGTGCCTTGCCACAATTCTGTCTCTGAGCGCTTCAGACAGTTCCTTTGACCTCATGATTCTAATTTGCTCTGACATGCACTGTGAGCAGTAAGGTCTTATACAGACAGGTGTGTGGCTTTCCTAATCAAGTCAAATCAGAATAATCAAAACACAGCTGGACTCAAATGAAGGTGTAGAACCATCTCAAGGATGATCAGAATAAATGGACAGCACCTGAGTTAAATATATGAGTGTCACAGCAAAGGGTCCATGTGATATTTCAGTTTTTCTTTTTTAATAAATCTGCAGAAATGTCAACAATTCTGTGTTTTTCTGTCAATATGGGGTGCTGTGTGTACATTAATGAGGAAAAAAAATGAACTTAAATGATTTTAGCAAATGGCTGCAATATAACAATGAGTGAAAAATTTAAGGGGGCCTGAATACTTTCCGTCCCCACTGTGTAAAATGTATGTATGTTAGTTATATACACACACACACACATACACACATATATACATACATACATACATACACACCCCCCCCCCCCCCCCCCATATTTATCGGCGTATAGCACGCACCTTAGTTTTAAGAGGGAAGTTTCAGGAATTTTGAAGCAAAATAAGGGTCAGTGCCCATCAATGCAGCCTTATCAGTGCCCATCTGCAGCCTGATCAGTGCTCATCTGCAGTCTTGCCCATTATTGCAGCCTTGCCCATCATTGCAGCATGATCAGTGCCCATCTGCAGCCTTGCCAATCACTGCAGTCTGATCAGTGCCCATCTGCAGCCTTGCCCATCATTGCAGCATGACCAGTGCCCATCTGCAGCCTTACCCCTCTTTGCAGCATGATCAGTGCCCATCTGCAGCCTTGCCCCTCTTTGCAGCATGATCAGTGCCCATCTGCAGTCTTACCCCTCTTTGCAGCATTATCAGTGCGCATCTGCAGCCTTGTTATTTCCGAAATAGACAGAGCCGGATCTCCTATGTACTCGGACGGGCTCGCAGTCTAGCTCCTATGATGGACATAACACTGGTCCAATGGCAGGACGTTATTGCTAGGAGGCAGGACTGGGTGTGACTGCGAGCAGAGCCGAGTACACAGGAGATTCGGCTCTGTCGATTTCCCCCCGATTTTATGGGGAAAAAGTGCGTGTTATACGCCGATAAATACGGTATATATTTTTACACCTTTTTTTGTACTAACTTTATTGCTATCACAAGGGATGAACAACATCTCTTGTGACAGGGTGAGCAGTGAAAGGTCCTCCTTATGGAGAGATTTGGAGTCTATTAGACCCCAAATCTCTCCTCTGGCCTCCCACACAGCCGATCAGACACAGATCGGTCTGATCGGCTGCTTTCCTGGCCGCTGGTGGCCAGGTAAACAAAGGGGCGTAACCGGAAGTGACAAACTACTCGTCGCTCCCGGTTTACAGAGAGAGGAGTGACTTCAGTTCCTCTCTCTGTACAGGGCAGCCATCGTAATGGGACTGGAGAGCCTGGGAGAGGCGGCGGCAGGATGAGGGTGGGATCCCCTTCCGCCACCCGCAGAAGTGATCAAGTGGCTAATTAGCCACTCATATCACTTCTGCAACTAAAGAGAATCATCAGCTGAAAAGAGGTGCAGGGATCATCCCGGTATAACCACTGAAACTCAAGGATGTCCATGTACAGGCCTTGGGTGTCAAGTGGTTAAAAATCTTTATATGTGACACACTGAAAGCCTTCCAGGTTACCACTTTATAGTTACACAGTAGCTCTGGCACTACAATTCTCGCTCTGTTTGTGGCGATACTTCACATGTGCTGCAATCTTTATTTATATATGCGCGCAGAACCGACATGCGCGTTTGCATTTGCGCATGAGCGCTTTAATTTTTTTAGTTATTTCGCTTTACATTTTTTTTTTTTCAACTTTATTGTGATCACAAGGGATGAACATCCCTTGTGATAGCATTGGCAGTGACAGGTACTCTTTACTGAGAGATCTGGGTTCTATTAGACCTCAGGTCTCTTCTCTACCCTCAACAGCAAACCGAGATTGGTTTTATCTGATGCCTTCATAAACCATTAACGGCTTGTAAACAAAACAAAACCAGAAGCAATATCCTCATTGACTCCAGGTTCATAGACCACAGAGATTTTGTTCCTCCCTCATCACTATTGTTGGAACCAGAGGAAGGGGGCAGGATGAACCACCTTTGGCCACATGTAAATGTGATCCAGCAGCTATTCGGCAGCTTGGATCACTTTTACATTATTCAACATCTCCAGATGAAAAAAAAAAAGAAAAAAAAAAAGAAGGATACCAGTGTCATGATTGGAGCTGCGGACAATAGCTTTTTTTTTTACCTTAAGGCAGAGAATGCATTGAGTTAAAAAAAACTTTCAAGTGATTGTAAAGATCACTTTGTAAAACAGCCCATTCAGTTTACAATAGAAAGACAAATCATTTGTGTAAAAGATAAAAACAAAACATTATAAAATACCTTATTTTCGCTTTTTTATAATCAATCACATTCCCATCAATCACTGTCCATGGTATGTTCTCATTCTTAGTGTGATCAGTTTTTAATAGGAAAGCAAAGGGACTGGCAGGAACACCAGGGATTGCACAGCAAAAGAAACAATACAAGGAGAACAAGATACTTTTTCATAAAAGTAAATGGTACAGCAGGCACAGATCAGGAATATTAAAGGTTGGATTAACATACTCTAACCAGTTCCCAACCCAGGCCAATTCTGACATTTCTCTCCTACATGTAAAAATCTATTTTTTGCTAGAAAATTACTCAGAACCACCAGACATTATATATGTTTTTTTTTTTTTAGCACCATAGAGAATAAAATGGCAATCGGTGCAATTTATGTCACATAGTATTTGCGTAGCGATTAAAAAAAATATATACACTTTAACCACTTGCCAACCAGCTACCGTCATACTGCGGAAGGTCAGCACGCTCCCGCGAATCACCGTAGCTGTACGTCGACCCTTTAAACGGCTCTAGAAGGCTGCACGGCGGGGGACAAATGCGCGTTCTGGCCGGGCACAAGTGCCAGAACGGGGATGTGTGTGTAAGCACACACATCCACATTCTGTCAGGAGAGGAGAGATAGATCGTCTGTTCCTACTAAGTAGGAACAGTGATATGTCTCCTCCTCTAGTGTTGACCCCTTCCCTACCAGTGACATTTACACAGTAATTGATGCATTTGTATAGCACTGACCGCTGTATAAATGTCAATGGTCCCAAAAATTTGTCAAAAGCGTCCTGTCCCCCCCCAATGTCGCAGTCCCGCTAAAAATTACATACCGCCGCCATTACTAGTAAAAATAAAAATGCTGTAAATCTATTCTCCATTTTGTAAACGACCTAACTTTTGCGCAAACCAATCAATATACATAATTTTTTTTAACCAAAAATGTGTAGAAGTATATCGGCCTAAACTGATGAAGAAATTTATTTTTTATATTTTTGTGGGGGGGGGGGGTGATATATCAAAAAGTAAAAAATAGTTTTTCAAAATTGTAGTTTTTTTGTTTATAGCGCAAAAAATTAAAACGGCAGAGGTGATCAAACACCACCAAAAGATAGCTCTATTTGTGGGGGAAAAGGACGTCAATTTTGTTTGGGTACAGCATCGCACGACTGCACAATTGTCAGTTAAAGTGACGCAGTGCTGTATCACAAAAAATGGCCTGGTCATTAAGGGGGAAATTATTCCGGTCCTTAAGTGGTTAATGAATTTTAATACAAAAAATATATGAGATATCTGAAACACACTCGCACCACCAACAGCTAAGTGCAGCTGTTTCAAACCAGTTAAGTTGTGTATTCCTCAAAAAAGATACACAGGAGTATTCCTTGTGTGCAAACAGCATTTGCAGTTATAAACAATTAATTTGATTAACGAGCAACCCTGGTCTAAGAGTCCACCAAAGCGATCTGACTCCTGTTATATAACCAGGGGGTCAACTCCATCTAGTAAGTGGGGACCTACATCACATAGGCTGTGTATTGGTGGCACTGAAGTGGAAATTGCAGGTGAAGAGAGCACAAGGCACTTTACTATATGTTGAAGACTTGCTAATTGCACATCACTATTTTCTGGGACTGAGCATGTTTAACATAAAATCAGAATATGTAAATAATGTAAATAATATTTGAGTATTGATTATTTGCACATTAAATTGTTAAAAAAGCGTGGTTTGCGCACAACGAACACTCCTGTGGGTCTTTTTTTGAGAAAGAAAATAAATAACCCTTTTTTTGGTAAAATATAACAGATTATGATACGCCGAGTAAATAGATACCCAACATGTCATGCTTTAAAATTACACACGCTTGTGGAATGGTGCTAAACTAGGGAACTTAAAATCTCTATAGACGACGCTTTAAAAATGTTTACAGGTTACCAGTTTAGCGTTACAGAGGAGGTCTAGCGCCATTATTATTGCTCTCATTCTGACGTTCGTGACGATACCTCATGTGTGTTGCGTACACCGATTAGATATGCGGGTCCGACCTACGTATGCGTTAGCTTCTGCATGTGAATACAAGGGGATGGGGGGGCGCTTTATTTTTTTATACTATCCCTTTATTTTTGGACCACTTTTATTCCTATCACAAGAAATGTAAACATATCTTGTGATAGAAATAAGGCATGACAGGTCCTCTTTATAGAGAGATCTGGGGTCTCTCGTGGAAAAAATGAGATAAAAAAACAACACAACACCCTAACCTCTGCTTTCTAGGGGGCGGAAAATGGCAGCCAGAGCTGGGCGTGACGTCATGACTGCCATTCCGGCCTCCCAAGGTCATAAAAGATGGCAGGGGACCATCCGATCCTTGGCCAGGTCTGTGGAAACTCGGCGCCAGATCAGATCTCCAGTTTCCTGATCGCAAGGAGAGCCCAGAGAGGTGCCGTATGGCGGTGGAGCCTTCCTTCCCGCTGCCTGTAAAAGCAATCCAGTGGCTAATAAGCTGCTAGGATAGCTTTTACATTTTAAGATATCTGCATGATGTCTGTAGCTGCAGGCATCATCTAGATATCTCCACTCAAAGTCCATGAAGGCGTATGATGTCAGGTAGGCAGGAAATGGTTAAGCAAAACTTAAAATTTTATGAACACCAACAGGAATGCAACTTTCCTGCAAATCAAGAATTTCCTGTATAAAAAAAAAAAAAAAAAAAAAAAAAAGGAGCGGAAAACGTGTGTGTGTATATATGTATATATATATATATACACATATATACACATATATATATATATATATATATATATATATACACATATACATACATATACACATACATACATATATACACACACACACACACACATATATATATATACACACACACACACACACACACAGATATCATTAAGGCTGGAGGGAATAAAAATGACAACCAACCTCAAACTATATCTATATTATATAAATATATCTATATACACACACACACACACACACACACACACACACACACACACATACATATATACACATACATAATCTCACAAACGTGAGTACACCCCTCACATTTTTGTAAATATTTTATCATATCTTTTCATGTGACAACAGTTTGGATAAAAATATGATTTTTTTTTTTTTTAATTTTATTTAAATCTGATTTTTTGGACTTTTAGCAAATTCATTTTAAATAAAATGCTTTTGGAGTAAAAAAAAAAATCTAGCTAAAGATGATTTTCTATTTAAGATACAATAATTGTGTTTATGCAGCATGAAATGGAGCTTAGTTATGTAGCAGGAGGCTGTATATTCTGCAATATTTACATCTTTGGTAAACTCGTTCAATGAATCCAAGCTCTACAAGCTGATAACATGCACTGCATTGATGCATTCACACAATTCAACAGTAACCACAAGATAAAACAAAGTTCAGGAATATTCCTTTATCCCATTGTTTTGCAAATCTATGTACACTACAAACTGTATGATTGAATCAGTTCTGATATCGCTGTTTTACTAACCCGACAGCTTATTCTAAATAGGAAACCTTCATTTTGTTTGTAAAGCCACATCCCTCACCTTGTTTTGTCACTGCCGCATCATCAGCAGTCACATTAAAATGAATGGTGACTGTCGGCGACACTTTGCTACAATGTAAAGTAGTGTGTACACAGCTTGTATAATAGTGTAAATTTGCTGTCCCCTCAAAATAACACCACACAGCCATTAATGTCTAAACCGCTTAGGGCTGCAACTAACGATTATTTTCATAATCAATTAGTTGGCCAATTATTGTTTCGATTAATCGGTTAATGACCTTAAAAAAAAGTGTGGCGTATAATTTAGTTAATATGAAACGCTTTAAAAAAAAGCAATTCTTAAATATCTCTAGGCAGCGGTAAATATAAATAACCAACTTTATGGTTAGGGAGTAAAATCTCTAATCCACTCTGAGAATAACAGAAGAGATATACTGTATAAACTATTAAAGGAGATATATACTGTATATACTTTTAAAAGGGTGAATCTGGTAAATATCATCAGATGCAGAGATCAATTTTTTTTTATTTAAAAAAAACAATGTCTTCCTTCAAAAAAAGTCATTTTAACAACGTTCGTTCAATTTTCTAATCGTTAGTGGGGTCAAATCGACTTTCATTTTCAACCACAGTGATGGGAAAATTTGGAAATAGAAAACTTCTTGGTCAAAGGAATTTTTAGACCGTGTATGTGGTTTCCTTCAGAAATTACATTCATTTTAAAACAGAATGTTAAAAACAAGTGAAAATTTCAAACAACATTCATTCAGCGAATGTACCAAGATTTTTCATCTGAATATTCTCGTCTGAAAATTGATTCATTTGGCCAGCATAAGGCTCGGTACACACCTATGCAGTTTGCTTTTGATCTGTTTCTGCAGTGCTTTTTGCTGTGAGTTTTGATTTTTGCGCACGTGATTTTGCTGCGATTTGCGTTTTGCACTTTTTTTGTTGAGCAGATTAAAAAACACAAATTGCTGCAAAAACGCATTACATGCTTTTCTGCAGCTTCTCCATTGAAGTATATTGAACCAAAAAAAGCACCGTTTTGTGTTAAAAAAAAAGTCCCTGACCCTGCAGCTGAAAAAAGCATAGATGTGAAAGTGTCCCAGAGGAAACCATGTAAATGAACTGTAGTGCGTTTCTGCAAAAAGCACCAAAAACACAGATGTGAACCTGGTCTAATGCACACACCATCGTCATTTCGGCCCGCAAAAGATCAATGAGAGTTTTTCGTTGGAAAATGCGACCGTGTGTATGCTCCATCGGTGGAATTCCAGCCAGCAAAAGATTGAGAGCATGCTCTCAATTTTTCGGTCGGAAAAAGTTCCTATCCGAAAATGTGATAGTCTGTGGCAATTCCGATGTGCAAAATTCCTACGCATGCTCGGAAACAATTCGATACATGCTCAGAAGCATTGAACTTAATTTTCTCGGCTCGTCGTAGCGTTGTACATCACCGCGTTCTTGACGGTCGTAATTTCAGCGAACTTTTGCATGACCGTGTGTATGCAAGGCCAACTGTAACAGAAACCCGTCGGAAAAGCCGTCATATCTTTTTCCGACAAGAAATCCGTGTGTACGCGGCATAAGAGGTTTAGTAACCTAATGGAGTTCAAAAAACTAAAATTAGCCCTTTATAGTACAAAAAAAAAAAAAAAAAAAAAAAGCATATAATCACTACTGTAAGGGGTTCATTTTTTTACTGTAGAATTGTGAAAGTAATATTTACAGTAGCGATAATTTGCTTTTTGTACAATAAAGGGCTCATTTTAGTTTTTAACCCCATTATGTTACTGGCCAATTAATCGATTATGAAAATAGTAATCAATTAATTTCATAATCGATTAGTTGTCCATTAATTGATTAGTTGTTCCAGGCCTAAAACCGCTGGCAACAAAAGTGAGTATACCACTAAGTGAAAATGTCCAAATTGGGCCCAAAGTGTCAATTTTTGTGTGGCCACAATTATTTTCCAACACTGCCTTAACCCTCTTAGGCATAGCGTTCACGAGAGCTTCACAGGTTACCACTGGAGTCCTCTTCCACTCCTCCACGAGCACATCATGGAGCTGGTGGATGTTAGAGACCTTGCGCTCCTCCACCTTCTGTTTGAGGATGCCCCACAGATGCTCAATAAGATTTAGGTCCAGAGACATGCTTGGCCAGTCCATCACCTTTGCCCTCAGCTTCTTTAGCAAGGCAGTGGTCATCTTGGAGGTGTGTTTGGGGTCGTTATGTTGGAATACTGCCCTGTGGACCAGTCTCTGAAGGGAGGGGGATCATGCTCTGCTTCAGTATGTCACAGTACATTTTGCCATTCATGGTTTCCTTAATGAACTGTAGCTCCCCAGTGTCGGCAGCACTCATGCAGACCCAGACCATGACAAAAAAAGAAAAACAGGCAGTCTGGCAAGTTTCACCACATTTCTCAGCAGCTGAGCTAACTATAAACATTGTAACGTTTTGTTCTGTAGATCAAAGTAATGAACTTCGGACTGTAAATGAGGGAGGTTTAACCACTTAAAGACTAAACCTTTTTCTGACACTTGTTGGTTTCAAGTTAAAATCATTAATTTTTTTGCTAGAAAATTACTTAGAACACCCAAACATTATATATATTTTTTTAGCAGAGACCCTGGAAAATAAAATGGTGGTTGTTGCAATATTTTATGTCACACTGTATTTGCGCAGCGGTCTTTCAAATGCAATTTTTTCAGAAAAAAAAATACACTTTAATGAATAAAAAAAAAACTAAACAGTAAAGTTAGCCCAATTTTTTGTATAATGTGAAAGATGTTACGCCTCGAGAACCTGAGAGAATCATGATCTTTATTCTAAGCAAAAAAATTGTGATTCTCATTTTTCCCAGAATCGCGCAGCTCTAATACATACACACAGGAAATTAAAAATAGAGAACAACCTAAATTTCAAGGTCACTGCTTAGTCCTATTTGAAATTATCTAAACAGAAGTAAAAGAGTTTTGTTAAGCATATTTCATGAGCTACATATATTTTGCAGCACAGAAAAAAAAAAAAAAACTTGTGCAATGTACTTTTTCAAATCTCATTGATCAAAATTAGAGAACACTTTCAGATACCTCCCAGTTATTGGTGTTAATCTGGCACCTTGTGCCAATTTCTTTAGTTATCTGACAAACCCCATTTAACTGGCATCCTAACTTGCTAGTTTTCACTGACACTGCAAGATGGTGAGCCATTCTAAAGTGACTGAAACCACCCGGCAGAAGGCTGTGCAGATGAAGGCCAAAGGGATGACAATTTCAGCCATAGCAAGAGAAGAAGTTTAATTTATTTGAGTCCAACGGTAAACATTATGTTCGTTGTCAAACTGGGGAAAGACTGAACCCAAAGTGTGTAAAGGTGGAGAAGGAAGCGTCATGGTTTGGGGGAGATTTTCTGCAGCAGGCGTTGGGCCTCTTATACAGCTACATGGCAGAGTGAATGCAAATGTTTATCAGAGCCTTCGACAACATGCTGTTCATCACCCAATCAGCCAGCGCTTTTCATGCACAACAATGCCCGTCACACAGCATAATGGGTAAAGCAGTTCCTTAAAGCTGAAAATAATAAAATGACCATCCCAGAGTCCTGATCTAAACCAAGAATCAAGAAACCCACTACAGTCACCAAACTGTGGAAGAGTGGAAAAAAAAAAAATCACATCAGAGCAGTGCAAGACCCTAGTGATGTCCTGAAGTCATTCAAAGCAACGTTTTTTTTTTTTTTTTAAGTGCCTTAGTTACTTTGAAAAACACTATTCTATTAGCATGGTATAGCCGCAAGAAAAATGCCATCAAATGTTGAGCGATCAAGATTACGTTATTTCTGAAAAAATCAAGTGTTCATAAGATTATATATATATATATATATATATATATATATATATATATATATATATATATATATATATATATATACACATATACACATATACACTGGGTCACATAGTCACATACTTGTTCATCTACAGTGGGGACGGAAAGTATTCAGGCTCCCTTAAATTTTTCACTCTTTGTTATATTGCAGCCATTTGCTAAAATCAAGTTCATTTTTGTTGACATTTTTGAAGATTTATTAAAAAAGAAAAACTGAAATATCACATGGTCCTAAGTATTCAAACCCTTTGCTGTGACACTCATATTTAACTCAGGTGCTGTCCATTTATTCTGATTATCCTTGATCCATTTATTCTGATTATCCTTGAGATGGTTCTACACCTTCATTTGAGTCCAGCTGTGTTTGATTATACTGCTTGGACTTGATTAGGAAAGCCACACACCTGTCTATATAAGACCTTACAGCTCACAGTGCATGTCAGAGCAAATGAGAATCATGAGCTCAAAAGGAACTGCCTGAAGAGCTCAGAGACAGAATTGTGGCAAGGCACAGATCTGGCCATGGTTACAAAAAAATGTCTGCTGCACCTAAGGTTCCTAAGAGCACTGTGGCCTCCGTAATCCTTAAATGGAAGGCATGTTTGGGACGACCAGAACCCTTCCTAGAGCTGGCCATCAGGTCAAACTGAGCTATCGGGGGAGAAGAGCCTTGGTGAGAGAGGTAAAGAAGAAACCAAAGATCACTGTGACTGCGCTCCAGAGAAGCAGTTGGGAGAAGGTTGTAGAAAGTCAACCATCACTGCAGCCCTCCACCAGACAGGGCTTTATGGCAGAGTGGCCCAACGGAAGCATCTCCCCAGTGCAAGACACATGAAAGCCTGCATGGCGTTTGCTAAAAAAAAAAAAAAAACACCTGAAGCACTCCAAGATGGTGAGAAATAAGATTCTCTGGTCTGATGAGACCAAGATAGAACTTTTTGGCCTTAAGTCTAAGCGGTATGTGTGGAGAAAACCAGGCACTGCTCATCATCTGTCCAATACAGTCCCAACAGTGAAGCATGGTGGTGGCAGCATCATGCTGTGGGGGTGTTTTTCAGCTGCAGGGACAGGACAACTGGTTGCAATCGAGGGAAAGATGAATGCGGCCAAGTACAGGGATATCCTGGACGAAAACATTCTCCAGAGTGCTCAGGACCTCAGACTGGGCCGAAGGTTTACCTTCCAACAAGACAATGACCCTAAGCACACAGCTAAAATAACGAAGGAGTGACTTCAAAACAACTCCGTGACTGTTCTTGAATGGCCCAGCCAGAGTCCTGACTTAAACCCAATTGAGCATCTGTGGAGAGACCTAAAAATGGCTGTCCGCCAATGTTTACCATCCAACCTGACAGAACTGGAGAGGATCTGCAAGGAGGAATGGCAGAGGATCCCCAAATCCAGGTGTGAAAAACTTGTTGCATTTTTCCCAAAAAGACTGGCTGTATTAGATCAAAAGGCTGCTTCTACTAAATACTGAGCAAAGGGTCTGAATACTTAGGACCATGTGATATTTCAGTTTTTCTTTAATAAATCTGCAAAAATGTCAACAATTCTGTGTTTTTCTGTTAAAATGGGGTGCTGTGTTTACATTAATGAGGAAAAAAATTAACTTAAATGATTTTAGCAAATGGCTGCAATATAACAAAGTGAAAAATTTAAGGGGGTCTGAATACTTTCCGTCCCCACTGTAGAAAGTTGTATAAATACATTCGTTGGATTCCCATTTATGCATTATGACACCAATATTAATGCATTACAGCGCATGTTGCAACACACTCTCTATTAAATGCCAATTAAATCATAATGACGTGCTGAATTGACATGTTTTTGAAGGATTACCATAGATTTCAACGAATAAACATCAAGTACAAATGCAAAAAGGTGTGAATCCAACCATGAAGCATATTGTTACTTGAATTAGTTACCTTTTGCTGAAACCGTTCTCTTTGGAAAATCCACATTGTCTGGCGCTTCTTCCGAAGTCTTTTTACCTAAAAAACATCATCAGGTTTACCATAAATGGACCATTTACGCAACATAACACCTGACTAGATACACAAATCTAAATTCAAATGAACCTGCAAAATGGAATCAGGTGCTGGCATAGAGCCAATGTTAGATGCTGTGAAAACAACACCATTCACAGATTTGGATAACTCACAACATTATGCAAATACATAAGCAGATATTACCGTCCGTGAATAAAAATGCATGTTAGATGATCAGCCGATCCAGAGATACAGGCATCTGAAGTTATAAGCAAATCTGGTTAAAGTCAGATTTGGCCCTTTCCGCCATCTCTTCACAGCTTTTCTCTAGCAACAGGTTTCCTAAGGTAATGGCTTGGTGAGTAGAAGCAGCTGGGGTCACGCTTTTTTTTTTTTTTTTTTTTTTTTTTTTTTTTTAAAAGCGAAAGCCTGTGTATATCATATTAGTCTATGTATTTTCAGTTGCCTAAAGTCTAGATCTACAGATCATTTTGCAGTTTTCACAAAAGGTAGGCATTCTTTAAGCCTATTAATTTCTTCATTACACACTCCATTTGAATTTGTCAGATTTTCTTTACCACATTGAGTAGAAAAACTTTACACGGGCATTTATTCACCATGGGCCATGCTATGTAATGCAAAGACACTACTTTCCTTCTCTTAGAGCCCTTGCACACTGGGGCGGCGTCGGCGGTAAAACGCCGCTATTATTAGCGGCGTTCTACCGTCGGTATGCGGCCGCTAGCGGGGGCGGTTTTACCCCCCGCTAGCGGCCGAGAAAGGGTTAAATACCACCGCAAAGCGCCTCTGCAGAGGCGCTTTGCCGGCGGTATAGCCGCGCCGTCCCATTGATTTCAATGGGCAGGAGCGGTATACACACCGCTCCTTCACCGCTCCGAAGATGCTGCTGGCAGGACTTTTTTTACTGTCCTGCCAGCGCATCGCTCCAGTGTGCAAGCCCTCGGGGCTTTCACACTGGAATACAAGCAGCGGCACTTTCGGGGCGGTTTGCAGGCGCTATTATTAGTGCAATAGCGCCTGCAAACCGCCCCAGTGTGCAAGGGCTCTTAGAGCAGGGACATGCAATTAGCGGACCTCCAGCTGTTGCAGAACTACAAGTCCCATGAGGCATAGCAAGACTCTGACAGCCACAAGCATGACACCCAAAGGCAGAAGCATGATGGGACTTATAGTTTTGCAACAGCTGGAGGTCCACTAATTGCATATCCCTGTCTTAGAGGGTCATTGCTCCCTCACAAAAGCTTTAGCCAGTGAGGGGGTGAAGTCCAATAGGGAAACTGTCAATCGCACCTTGGTGTCCCTGTTGAGGTGCAGATTTACCAGTGTGACATAACATTAAAAATCTAACAAAACTTTAAAGGATTGTTTCATGTGGTACTAAGCTTAAAGGTTTCGGTACTGCATACACACATCTGCTAACCATAACAGGTGTTCTAAGCCGATAAATCTGCACGAGATACTGCAGCTCACAGTAATACTGTTAAAACTACTGTAAACATTAAAATTGTTCTTAACCTCCTTGGCGGTAATCCCGAGCGTGACTCGGGTCTGACTGTCAGGAGCGGTAACCCCGAGTCACGCTCGGGGTAACATTGCAGAGCATCCAGCGGAGCCCTTACCTTCTCCTGGGTTCCAGCGATGCCCTCCAGTGTCCTCGGCTGTGCTCCGCTGTGATCGCCAGCGCGATCACAGCATCTCACTTCCTAGTTCCGTTCCCTGCGAGCAGCAGCGGAGCACGGGAGCGGAACTAGGCGGGAAATTCAAAGTTCAAAAGTTCAAACACAAAACACACATATAAAAAGAGGTGATACAGTGTAATCTGAGAGGATTACATTGTATCATCTCAGATCTCACTGATACAGTGCCCCTTGCCCCAGTCCCCATTGCCTCCAATAAAATATTGAGAAAATGGAATCCAAAAAGCGCCATTTCGCTACAAAATCGCCTTTGGAGCAGTTGAATGACAGCAACAGCGACAGCGACATGGAGTTGCTCCCAGAACTCAGCGATAGCGAGAGGCGTGGGGAGATTTGTCGTCTGACACTGAGCTGACAAGTGACAGCGATGACAGCGGTGATGATCCTGCACCTGACATCAGCGATGTGCGCACTTGGTGCCCTATTGAGTGCGATACGGACCAGGTAGCGCCCCCAAGATTTCCCTTCACTGGATCACCTGGGATGAAGGTCAAAGTTGAGCGTGGCAACCCTCTGGCATACCTGCAATTATTTCTCACAGAGGAGGTAATTGAAAAAATTGTCATAGAGACAAATCGCTACCAACAGCAGCAATCCGCTACGCTGCATGCCAGGTTTTCCCGAAGCAGAAGGTGGGAACCGGTGACTAAAGAGGACATCTGGCTGTTTCTCGGACTCATTATTCTTCAGGGGGTGGTGGAGAAACCACGCCAGAAATGGTACTGGACCACCAACAAGTTATTGGCCACTCCGTTTTTTGGTACTGTGATGTCCGAATACCGTTTTTCCCTCATCATGAAATATTTTCACTTCACTAACAATGAAGAGTTTGATGAGGCCACGCATCCTGCGCCCAAGCTAAAAAAAATCTGGGAGGTATGCCAAATTATTGGGAACAATTTCCAGCGGGCCTACGTGCCAGAAAGGGACGTCAGCGTGGATGAGAGTTTGATGGCCTACAAAGGACGCCTAAGCTGGATCCAGTATATTGCATCCAAAAGAGCGCGGTTTGGCATCAAATCATACATGCTCTGCGAGTCATCCACCGGATACATATGGAACTCGGTCATTTACACCGGTAAAGGCACGAAGTTCAACCCCCTGTCCTTACACTGCTGGAGCCATTACTGAACCAGGGATATTGTGTGACCATGGACAATTTCTATACGTCGCCGGAACTGTTTGAGGTTTTGATCCAAAACAAGACGGATGCCTATGGTACAGTTAGGCCTAACAGACGTGACATGCCATCAATGTTTGGAAAGAAAAAACTAAAACCCGGAGAAATGGTTGCCTGGCAGAAGGGTAAGATGATGGCAATACGTTGGCGAGACAAGAAGGACGTGTGTCTCATGAGCACTGTGCACAATACCTCCACTGCCACGGTCCACACAAAAGGTGGGAAAGATGTGCTGAAGCCGCAAGTCGTCAGACTATAATTGCACTATGGGAGGTGTCGACCGAGCCGATCAGGCAATGACCCTTTATCCGACTATGCGGAAACAGCAGAAAAAATATTACAAAAAGATTTTCAGGCATCTTCTGGAACAATGCCTTTGGAACGCTTACATCTTGTACCGAGCAGGGAGTGACAGGCCTCTTGTTCATTCAGATTTTATCTGGAAGGTGGCTGAGCAGATTTTTGCCAAACACCAGATGCCATCAGTTGATGTGAACAGACCTGGACGACATGCTGTTGGTGTTGCCAACCCAGAACGCCTAACAGGTCGGCACTTTATGGACTATATACCGCCAACCGCAAAAAAGGCAGCACCTACCAGGATGTGTGTGGTTTGCTGTTCACACAGAGATGACAAGGGAAAAAAAATCCGAAAAGAAAGCAGGTTCTTTTGTCCGGATTGTGACGTGGGACTGTGTGCTGTACCTTGCTTTAAAATTTATCACACTCAGGATGTTTACTGAATTTTCTTTGTCTGACAAATTTCTTTAGTTTGTATTACATTATTGAATAAAATTATATTATTTAAAAATTTAAAATCATGATTTTGTGTTTCAAACTTTATCACATCTGGGATGTCTACTAGAGTCTTGTTTGGTCAGGTTTAAGTAAGTAATTACTAAGAATTGCAGGCCTATAATACATAGCATCAAATTTCCATGCAAAATAATTGTACCGCTTTCAGCACAAAATTCCAGACAGAATCATACCGCCAGGGAGGTTAACCGCTTGCCGACCGCCTCATGCAGATATACTGCGGCAGAATAGCAAGGCTGCGCAAACCCCCACATGGGTGCGTTGTCCTCTTTAAGAGCTGCCAGAGGGCATGCGCACGCCAGCTGCATGGCGGGGGACCCGATGCGCATGGCCGGCGGGCGCGAACGCGTGCACGAGAGCCAGCACAGGGATGTATGTGTGTAAACACACAAATCCCTGTTCTGTCAGGGGAGCGAAGACCTATCGTTTGTTGCTACTAAGCAGAAACAACAATATGTCTCTTCCCCTAGTCAGTCCTATCCCCATACAGTTAGAACACACTTAGGGAAACACATTTAACCCCTTGATCGGCCCCTAGTTAACCCCTTTCCTGCCAGTGACATTTAAACAATCAGTGCAATGTCAATGGTCCCAAAAATGTGTCAAAAATGTCCGATCTGTTCGCCGCAATATCGCTAAAAATTGCAATAGCTGCCATTACTGGTAAAAAAAAAAATTAGAAATAATATAAACATAACAGTTTGCAGACGCTATAAACTTTTGCGCAAACCAATCAATATACTCATCTGCCGGGCACTCCACCGAATCCTGATCTTTAAGCTCTTCCCCATTCCTGCTCCAGAGTAGGAGACTCCGGGGAGGGGGATCTGTCATGCTTCCTGCCACCCTGTGGGATGGAGGCAATCATGCCGGAAATCCTGTGCTCTAACACGGCTAGGGCTGAGGACAGTTCATCCTTAGTGATAAAGGGTGAAGCAGCAGCGTTGACTGTAGGCACAATACCAGATGATAGGCTCAGCGGCTCAGATTGCCCGGGAGCCTCTGGACTTTCAGGGGACAACACAGGGAAATGACTAGGTTCATCAGGAACTACTGATGGCATAGGTGTGCCCTTCCCTATGGTGTTAGTCCCACTCCTCTTTTTGGAAGACATTCAATGCCTGCAAACAGTACTTGAATGAACGAAAAGGAAAATGTGAGCAAGGGACATTTACCCACGTGAACGTACGGTTTCCCTGGAGCTCTGCCTGTGTAAAGCCTGTGAGTGTTTCCGCTCCCAGCAAGTGAGTCCATAGCGTGCTTAGCAGTTAGCACTGTGCAGCATTACAGGCGTCCTCAGACTACTGTCCCAGAGCAGTAGTGTGCATTACAGGCCGCCGAACGAGAGTCCCGACTTAAGACCATCCAGAGCAGAGCACCGAGTGTGTACATTACAGGCCTCCCCTCAGACCACCATCCAGAGAACTGTGCAGCATTACAGGCCTCTCAGACCACCATCCAAGAGCACTGTGCATTACAGGCCTCAAACCCCCGCCCAGAGCACTGTATGCATTACAAGCCTCCTTAGATCGTCCAGAGCACTGTGTGCAGTGCAATGCAATGCATTACAGGCCTCCTCCTCAGACTGTCCATGTGGAGACATGGAGACACTAAAAAGCACTGTGCAGCATTACATGCCTACTCAGATCATCATCCAGACCACCGTGCAGCATTACAGGACTCCTCAGACCATCCAAAGCGGCTAAATCTGTATCGGAGTATGTTCAAACCTTAATACCATCAATAACATTCAATATTTTTTTTTTTATCAACTCCAGGAGTATATAATGCGTTTCCAAATTCTACAGAAATGCATTACAATTAAACTAAACCCATAACATTTTAGGTCGACTAAATACCACAAGCTAAAACAATTGCAGATGACTAAAAATGGGACAAAACTAAAAATGGCATTTTATACAAAAGACTAGAACTAAAACTAAATCGAATTTGATGCCAAAATTAACTGGTCAGGATCTACCCAAAGTCCATTAGGGAACGCATGGTGATCTCCACACTGTCCAGCAGGGAACGGCAGGCCTTCACACGCCAGAGCAGGTCGGTCAGGTAGCTGACCCTTGCAATCCCTCGTAGTCTCAGCGAGGCGAGGACGGGGGCCAAGACCTTGGTAAACACCCAGGGAGCAGAGGCAAAATTCAAGGGCTGCGCTACATATCACTAATGTGCATCCCCGCACAAAACATCAGATACACTGATGTCTTTCGCAGATGGGAACATGCAGGTAAAAGTCCTTGATGCCTATAGGTGCCAGAGAATCCCAAGAACCCGCATAAAGGCCTTCAGGTCCTAAAATCCAAGATCGGACAAACCCAGTCAATCGTAGGAACTGTGAACAGATTAGAGCAAAAACACCTAGACCTCTGTGGTCGGGGACTGCAACAAATCACTACTCGAAGGAGCAGATTCTGCGCAGCCCTATACAGGGCCCACAGACATGTCAGCGAGAGCCCCAGAGTGGAGGGAGGAACCCGTCCAGTGGAAATGAAATTCCAGTTTGCAGCCTGAGAAAATGAGTTTGCAGACCCACTGGTTGGAAATGTGGGAAGTCCACTGGCCCTGAAGGCAGCAAAGGCGACCCCCCCACCCTTGAAATGGGTGGGGACAACCTACTTGCTGAGGATTTATCCGTGGGCTAGGAGGGGTTCTGGAGCCAGGGGTGCCTGGCGTCACCTGCAGGAGCCTGAAAGGGATTGGGGTCCTTTGTCGAGGATCCAGGGAAATTAAAAATCCGCTGATGTTTCAAGGTTGGTCGGTCCTGTGCTCCTACAGTTTCTTTCCCTTGTTTGACTGAAGCAGAAAGGTACGCTGGCCACCCTGAGGTTCCGGAGAAGACTGGTCAACGTAGCCCTAAAACGGTCTCCCTGGAAGGGCAGCCCACCAGGGCCCGTGTTTTTTTTTTTTTTTTTTCTTGCGGTGTGGTCAGCCGTCCAACACCTGAGCCACAGGACTCGCCGCAGTACTACCGCCAAAAAACAGAGTTGAAAGAGGAGAGGGGCTGCGACAAGGGACGTGTCACAAAAGGCACTGTAGTCCCTGGACCAACTAGTCCACTAGCTACACTTCGACTGAAGGCAGCTGGGTAAAAGCCAAGTCTTGTTGCAAAACCCTGGCCCATTCGGACAGTGCCAGAAATACCAGAGTCAAGGCCAGTGCAGGCCCGGCAAGGGTGAACATAAAACAGGCTGCCACCTCAACCCCACATCCGCAGGGTCTGTAGGAGAGGGAATTCCTCAACCGGGCTCACGATGGCCTAGTTCAGCCATGTATATAGGGGAATCCCCCCCAAGAGGAGAGGTCCACTACTTCAGAAGAATCCCCTCAAAGGGGCCCCCACCACCAAAGCCCCCGTACAACCGGCAGGGAATGAGCAGGCATACAGCTATGCATCCGCATGGAACATTGTGGAGTCACATCCAAGCAGCAGGAGCCTAATAGAGTGAAAAACTGCACCCGGATGGAATATAACTGCCGCTATAAATCCAAAGACATATAGGGCCTAGAAATCCCCCACTGAGCGTAGTTTGAGCACACCTCGCGCCAATGTGTCACAGTGGGCATACATAGCCAGTGTCGCTGATCCTGGTGCACTCCTTAAGCACGCCAAGTAACCTCTGTGGGGGCATATAGGGGCACAGGGCAAAGGCATAAGTAGACCGCCCCTCCCAGTGTTGTGGAAATTTGTATGTATGTTGTCAGACCGCCCCCCCCCCCAGTGTCAGTTTTGCTGTAATATGCTCATGTGAGCGTATTCGCACATACAGATGTTGGTGAAAGACCATGGCTGCGGAAACCTTCAAGTGGACACGGCAGATCTGTTTGCTCTTTTAGGGATGATCGTTTATGCCTCACCAGGAGACTGGCCACCCCATGGCGATTGCATTAACGCTCCTAGCAAATGCATCTGTGTACATGGAAACAATAGCATAACCATACAAAAATCATGGCCCACCGAGCCATGATAAAAGTACGGCTCGCGTCACTGGTAGCAGTGGGAATGTGCACCCGATCATGTTCAAGCCCATGTAAGTAGCGTTAAAATTGTGAAACACTGTCTCACAAAAAGCTGGCCGCATGGCTCTGCACACGTCCATCTGCACACGTCACTACTGGAATTCTATTTGAATATATACGTGTGTGTTATTGGTTCTTTTGAAAGAATACAAGTGTCTGATTGGCCGATTCTGAAGCCACCACCTTCCTTTGTTATTCATGTTTGCAGTATAAATAAAAGCAGCTGATGATCCTAGGGAGGATTTTGCCAAGCTCAACGGGATACCAGCATCTGTGTTAATTGGAGATAAACAAGCGCGCTTTCCCGGCATTATACAAGAGAGCTATGATTGTGCTTATTAGCGCATGGAATTATTTGTTTATAGGAGAAGCTTTAGTTAATAATCCACAACACCAGTGCCGCTCATCAGTGTGAAAGCGCTGGCCCAAACGTCTGCCTCTGGCTCAGGGGAAGTGATGCAGCAGGAGGGCAAGCACCCATAGTTAAAATGAATGCTGGACTAGGAAAGAAAAGCCCCAGCCTACATTTTTGGGCACCCCGACCGTGTGGTGCAGGTACTCACGGGGGGCGAGTGCAGAAGCACAGTTTGGGAAGGAGGGGGTCTGAGCACACTACCTCCTGCAGCGTTGTCAACACATGGAGCACCAAATGCCAGCTTCCAGTCCAGTACAGCTTTTCCCCTCAGTCCCTCTATACAAACGACTGGCGCAGGGGAGGGGTGAATGTAGCCCGCATGTCCCACGGGTACCAGGCTGAGGCCAAGGGGCTCCCCACCTCTACAGGGACTAGGCCACCTGATGGCGAAGGCACATTTGCGACCCCACAAAAAACCATCCCCATTGTCACACACCCGATGCCACCCACAGCGGGGGGGTTGTTGGGGGAATATGTACAGGGCCCCAGGCCTTTGGGGGGGGGGGGGGTAACTGACATGGAGATATACATGACCATGCGCCTCTATGAGACATTTAACTTGCTGCCAGTCCCCATCCAGAGTGAGACATCATCGCAGCTGACCGAGCGCTGAGCTAGTGGTTGGCACACGCTCGCTGGTCAGGCCGGGGTGATAACTGGATCTAGGTTATCCAGCCCATCGCCAAGCCCGATAGAAGATAGTTGATAGATCTCCCCAGGAAAAAGAAAAATTCCAGGGAAAGAAACAGAATGTGACCACTAGTCCCAGCAAAAAAAAAATGACATACATACTCCTGAGACAATAGGCAGAATGACTGGAGGTTTATAGCAGAAAGTGGGTTTTAAGCCCAGATAGGACTGCCCATAGGAGGGGCCAAGTTTTTTTCTGCCTACTGTCCTACCCCTGTAAGTGGGGCTTTAAAACCCTGTTTAGTCATGGATAAAGAAGAAGCTGTGTCCGTCAATTAACTCCAGATTTTTTTTGTCACCAGTCAGTGTCCCTGATCACTGCCACACCAGTTATATGATGGTGCTGTACTGCACTGGTGACGCGTATGTAAAATACTTTTAAAAATATTGATGACACAGCCACTGCCTTCCTTCAGCAGCAGCATTGTGGGTCCTCCTCTTCCCGATTCTCATACAGCAGCCCCACTAAATCCAAGAAGTGCGGACAGGGAGAGATAAAAGGTGACAGGCTCTGACACACAGGAATCAGCCACTCTTCAGCACGGCCATTAGAGGAATTTCCTGCCTCCACACAGCCAGCCACACGTGCTGACATGAAGGATATGTTGCTTGCTTTGCAAAGCTCCCTACAAGCAGACAGGTCATTCATGAAAGTCTACGTGTCCTCTGCTGTTCAAGACCTTTCCATAAGGTGAACATGAATCGGCCTATTAAATGACCATGCTTTTTGCCTGCCTCCTGAACTGATCATTTGCCCTGCCACTGTACAGCACAGGGGTCTCACACATATGTGAGGGGCTCCAGAAAAGGTTTTCTGAGTGGAGAAAACATTTTTCTCCGGGTTTTTAGTTTTCTTGGATTAGGGTCTGGAGACTCGGAGCCTTGTAGAGATTTGGGTGGGAAGAAGCCTCTATCCCTGTCCTCAGGTCTTACCTGACCAAGTCCCAATGTACAAAGTGCTGCCTGCTGCCACCTGAACTGGTCATGCCTCTGCCTGCCACCTCAACTGGCCATGCCTACGCCTGTTACCTGAACTGCCTGCTAAACCTTGGACTGTACTGAACCATACTTTTCGAGCTTTTTTTACCCTTTGCTCAGCAGAGTGCATTTTGGGGTGTAATTCTTGGCGTGTACATGCTATGTGTTAGAAGCCTGAAGGTGCTACTTGCATGTTGGGCTTCTGTATGTGGCCAGGTAGTTGAAAAGTCTCACACATGGGGTATCGCCATACTCAGGACAAGTAGCAGAATGTATTTTGGGGTGTCATTTTGGCTATGTACATGCTATGTGTTAGAAAGATCTTCTAAATTGACAACTTTGAGAAAAAAATAGGTTTTCATTTTCTTTCCACATTTTCCAAAAACTTGTGGAAAGAAATGATATGTTCAAAAGCCTCATTATGCTTCATAGAATATACATTGGGGTGTTTTCTTTCCAAAATGGGGTAATTTTGTGGGTAATTCCATTGTCCTGGTGCTCCAGGGCCTTCATAAATGTAATAGGTACTCAGGAAATGAAATGCCAATTATGCCTGCACTGTGTGTGAGAAATAACTAGTAAATATGAAAATTTAGTGAAGGAAAAAAAAAATATAATATATTATATTCAATTTTCCAAAGCATTGTGGGGAAAAAATTGCAGCTTCAAAAAATTCACTATGCCTTTTACTAAATACCTCAGACTGTCTCCTTTCCAAAAAAGGAGTCATTTGGGGGGTTATTGTACTGTCCTGACATTTTAGGGCCTCAAGAAATGATAGGCCATCAGTGCATTAGGATTGATACATTTTCAATAATGCGTAGCATGGCTTGTAGATTCTAACTTTCACACAAACAAATGATCATACACTTAACAGGATTTTTTTTTACCAAAGACATGTAGTGGAATACATTTTGGCCTAAATGTGACAAAATTTGATTTTTTTGGTTTCTTTTAAGAGAAAGTAGAAAATTTTGGGTTTTTTTTAAAATATTCGCTCTTTTTTCACTTATATCACAAAAAAAAAAAAAATGAAGTGGTGAATAAATACCACCAAAAGAAAGCTCTATTTGTGTGAACAAAATGATAAAAATTTCATTTGGGTACAGTGTAGCATGACTGAGTAATTGTCAAATTGAGAGAGCACTGAAAGCTGAAAATTGGTCTGGGAGGGAAGGGGGTGAAAGTGCCCAGTATTGAGGTGGTTAAAATCATTGAAAAATATTGTTGAATGGAGTATAAGTAACAATAGCGGAACATCATTTCTGTATGATACAAGAGGTTAACATGTTTTGCAACAACAAGCTTCCTCAGGACCTCCTTGGTTTAATTAGCAAAGAGAAAAATGGCACACTCAAAAGAAAAAAAAAAAATAAATAAATAAATAAAAATAAATACTTTTCAGAAAATCCACAACGTACAAAAAAAAAAAAAAAAAAAAAGCAAGATTGCTTAGGGACAGACTGGTCAAAAGTAACTTTCAGGAAGGTTTGTGAGGACTTGTTGGAGGGCAACATGGTCTTCTAATGTTATATTTCTAAAGTTTATACACATCTGTTTTTACAACCAAGATCAGCCATGTTGACACTTGCAGTTCCACAGTTTTAAAAAGGTACAGAGGAATGTGGCCCCAAACAGAATCTGCATAGCAAAAGGGCTTGCCCACCAGAATTGTTACGGAGAGCGCTTTCTCTTTTCGCTGCAAAGCCTTGTCATGAGGCTGTCTCTCTGCCATCTTGGGACTTTGCTCTGAATGCTGACTTGGGCCTAAGCCATGCGACACAGAGCTCTCTCCAACATCTTGAGACCAGCCGAGGAGTCTAGCTAGCGGATGTGAAGTATATTCTTGTATTGTGTTCTGATTGTAAGCTTTGTAACATTGTAATTCCTTTTAATACTTTTATGTTAGTTTCCCCAATCTGCTGTTTAATATATTCTTATTTTGTTGGGAAATAAATGTAACATTGTTTACTAAGCAGATATGTTTACACTGTTTTTTACTAATTTATAGGGATAGGCAATTTAATACATGTATGCAATAGTTATATAGGATATATATTAGATTGTATATTATTGCATAGATTCTTTTGTATAGTATCACAGAAAAGATATCTTTGAATGGTCCAGCTAAATTATTAATAACCGGAGACTAATGCTATACTTGATCCTGTTCTGGATAAACCAACCCCCCCTAAATATTTTTCGTGAGAACTTAGTAATTGGGCCAAGATGGTAGATCTGGTAGAAGATTGGCGGTGGAAACACTCATCAACTAGAGCATACTCATGCTACTCAACTTCTTATAAGACCGCCTCCCGCATAGATCTAGCGTTCGTTAATTCAGCGACATTAGCGGATATGGTGGATGTTAAATACTTGCCGAGAGGGTTATCTGATCATGCTCCACTTATACTTACAGTTCGCATGCACCACTTTCGTGATGCAGCATAATGGAGATTGGAAACTTACTGGATTTCACATCCAGATGTGACTAAAAAAATTCGGAATCTCTTAACGGAGTATTGGTAAATTAATGCAGGGTCATCTACTTTAGCAATAACATGGGATGCATTAAAGACCTATACAAGGGGACAGTATATATCCGCTACTAAAGCATTTAATAAAGCTCGGCAAATAAGGAGTGATGATTTAAAACTTACAATAGAAGAAAAAATATGCCAATATGCTGCGGATCCCTCAGAGTTAAATTTTAATGCTTTACTTCATGACAAACGGGTATTTCACTTACATATGGCGGAGGCCATAAGGTTGGATTTATACCAAAATAAAAAGAAGCTTTTTTAGCAGGGAGATCGTAATGATAGTTTTTTGGCTATGATGGCTAAACATGAACAAGCTAGTGTTCCGATATCAGAAATATGCACCATTTCCGGAGATATGGTTTGTACACAGCCCAAAATTTGAGACTTTTCGGCAATTCTATCAGACACTGTACACATCTCAGTTGTGTTCTGATTTTCAGCCAACAGAAGCTTGGCATGGATTCAGTTGCCTTGGCTTGGTTAACGGATGAGAGGGAGATGTTAGTACATTTAATAACACCGGAAAAGGTCCTTTCGGTCATCGGTTCCTTTCCATTGGGGAAGTCACCGGGGCCGGATGGCCTTCCTATTGAATTTCATAAGGCTCATGGAGAGCTTTTAGCGCCTGTACTGGCTTCTCTTTACTCTGAATGTTTGCGGGAAGGAGCCCTACCCGAATCAATGAGTCATGCTCATATAGTTCTAATTCATAAGTACCCAAAAGATCCATCTGTTTGTGCTTCATATAGGCCTATCACACTTTTGAATGTAGGATTTTAAGATTTTGACAAAGCTTATCTCTAGGCGATTACAAACTCCGCGGTCGAATATTATTGATTCAGATCAGACAGGATTTATGTCAGGTAGAACTACCATTGTGAATTTGAGGAGATTACATACCAACATTCATGTTTCACATCCTAATATAGGTTTTAGGGTTATTGCCTCCTTAGATATAGAGAAGGCTTTTGATACTTTGGAGTGGCCCTTTCTGTTTTAAGTACTCCGCAGAATGGGCTTTCCAATAGAGTTTATAAAATGGTTGCAGGTCATATATAGAAACCCAACAGCTGCAGTGAAGATGGGAGGAAGATGGTCAACTGCTTTTTCATTGTTTAGGGGAACACGGCAGGGTTGCCCTCTCTCTCCGACCCTCTTTGCTATGGAGCCTGTGGTGGAGGCTTTACGCACCTCCCCTAATATTAAGGGATTGCGGATCGGTTGGTTGGAGGAGAGGGTAGCCTTGTACGCAGATGACCTCCTATTATTTTTAAATGATGCCGGACCCTCTCTGCAAGGGGCTTTGAAGATATTGGACTCTTTTTTAATGGTCACAGGGCTGAAGGTAAATTGGAGCAAGTCTTTGCTGTTTCCAATAGATATGGAGGCCCGTAGTACGGCTTCTAATGACATTTCATTGCAGTGGGTGGAGAACTTTAAATACTTAGTTGTTATTTCCCTTCAAGCCTCTGAATTTATCTCCCTGAATTTGACTCCGATTTTGGAAGCTATTGGGTTAAAATAGAAGGCATGGAAGTCTTTACCATTGTCTTTATTGGGACGTATTAATCTCTTAAAAATGAAAATGATACCAAAATTTATGTATTTATTTAGACATTCCCCCCCAGTGGCTCCTTATGTCCTTTTAAACAAAATTAAACCAACTGTTTTCACTTTTATGGGGATCGAAGAACCCCAGGTATAAACTAACCACCCTGATACGTCCTTGTGACCAAGGAGGACTAGCTTTTCCGGACTTATACAGATACTTTTAAGCCACTCAGTTGGTTACGACCACGTGGTGGCTGAATCCTGATATATGCAATTCCTCTACTCGGCTGGAAGCAGCAGTAGTAGGTTCTATAGATGCTCTTAAGTCCCTTTTGTTTAGGGTCCGAAAGGCATAATACCAGTTGACTCCTTCAATGCTCATTACTATTTGTGCCTGGGAGGCCGGTCTTAGATGTGAGCATTATCACAAAGGTGCGTTTTCTCCAAGCGCCCCTCTATGGTTTAATCCTACTCTTCCTCAATTTTTAAAGCACCAAAGCCTTTTGCATGGACTAAATATAATATTAAATTACTTTCCCAAGTGATCACTGATCGGAAACTATCTACTTTTTCTACACTTACCACGACTTTCAATGTTTCCAGTTCCCATCTATTTAGATACTTTCAGCTTCTTCACACTTTCCATGCACAATTTCCATAGGATAGTTTAACGATCAATCTACTTTAGAATTAGTGCTAAGGTCTGAGTGCCTGGATAAGTCTATCTCAAGATTGTATTCTCATCTTACATTATATTCTATCCTGCCATTAGAGGCTCTTAGAGCTAGGTGGGTGCAAGATATACCAGATTTAGATATGGAAGATTGGAGGGGTGTATGGGGCTTTCCTTTGCCATCTCTGATATCTTTGAGAGATCGCATGATCAAATACAAACTGGTACATAGAGCATATATCACACCACACAGACTTAAGAAGATAAACGCTCTTCAGAGTGTTGGCGATGTGGAGTAATTCGGGGGGAATTTTATACATATCTTTTGGACTTGCTCATTTATAACAATTTTTTGGGTGGAAGTGGTGGCTTTATTGAATTCTATCCCTTCCGCTCCTCTACCAACCTCAATGTCTGTCTGTTTATTGGGTTTGGTAGAGACTATTTTTCCAACAGTGTCTGAGCGAATGTTTGCGAATATAGCATTATTCTATGCAAAAAAAGCTATTGCGTTGTATTGGAAGAAACCTCGTCCCCCTACGCTCTCATACTGGAAGCAATTGGTAAATAATAATCTTCCACTGTATAGAGATACTTGCATGAATAGGGGCTAACCTAGTAAGTACGATAAAGTGTGGGAAAAGTGGTTGGATAAACAGTATATAGCATTGAATGTCCATGGGGGTTATTGTCTATAATAAGTGTACTCTCATTTGGGAAATGTTTGAGGTCATTGGTGAAAGGGAGGAACTAAGGTTTACTTTTTCTCTATTAATTCCTTTCTTTTTTTTTTTTTTTTTTTTTGTGGGATTAATAATGTTTATATTAGATTTTGGAAAATGTATATTTTTGGTTCAATGTGTATGATGTGTTTTTTTGTGTTTTGTTTGTAAATAATGACATTTAATAAAAAGATTTATAAAAAAAACAAAACCTTTCAGGAAGGTTTTCGGACAGAGGAAAATAAACATGGTATGTTTAGATGTGGGTCGAGTGGATTTTGGAAGGCCCACAGGCATGCACACATTAACCACTTCTGGACCAAGCCTCTTTTTGAGATTTGTGGTTTACAAGTTAAAATCATTTTTTTTTTGCTAAAAAAATTTACTTAGAACCCCCAAAATTTTTTTTTAGACACCCTAAAGAATAGAATGGCAGTCATTGCAATACTTTATGCCACACCGTATTTGCGCAGCGGTCTTACAAGCACATTTTTTTTTGTGGAAAAAATACACTTTTTTGAATTAAAGTAAAAAGTTAGCCCAATTTTTTCTATATCATGAAGGATAATGTTATGCAGAGTAAATTGATACCCAACATATCACGCTTCAAAATTGCGCCCGCTCGTGGAATGGCAACAAACTTTGGCATCTAAAAATCTAATTTGGCAAAGTTTAATAATTTTTTACAGGTTTTGAGTTACAGAGGGGATCAAGTACTAAAATGATTGCTCTCACTCCAACGATCAAGGCGATACCTCACATGTGCGGTGTGAACACCATTTTCATATGCGGGCGCGACTTCTACTTTTTATTTTTACACTGTCCTTTTAAAAAAAAAATAATTTGGGTCACTTTTATTCTTATTACAAGGAATGTAAACATCCCTTGTAATAGAAAAAAAAAAAGCATGACAGGACCTCTTTAATGTGAGATCTGGGGTCAAAAAGACCTCATAGACTAAAACTCAATAAAAAATAAATTAAAAAAATCCCCTTTAAAGTGGATTATAGTGTCTTTTTTTTTTTTTTTTTTTTTATAGGAAAAAACTAAACATGTTAGTTATATTTACCTGCTGTGTTACAGTGGATTTGCACATAGCAGCCTGGGTCCTCCTCTTCTCTGGTCCCTCTTCTGTGAGCCTTGCCCCTCCCTCCTGTTCAGTACCCCCACAGCAAGCAGCTTGCTATGGGGGCACCAGAACTGAGTCAGTTCCCTTGTGTCCATTCAGACACGGAACCCCGACCCGGCCCCGCCCCCTCTCTCCCAATTGGCTGACTGATTGACAGCAGCGGGAGCCAATGGCACAGCTGCTGTTTCTCAGCCAATCAGGAAGGAGAATCTCAGACGGCTGAGACCCTTGTGGATATTGCTGGACAGAGAGGGACCTCAGGTAAGTGTTAGGGGTGCTGCTGAACACAGAATGATTTTTATCTTAAGGCATAGAATGCCTTAAGATAAAAAAAAACCTTCTGCCTTTACAACCCTCTGCCTTTGACGTCGCTTCTGTCATCCAATGTTATGGAGCCAAGTGGTGGCCACCTTTCCCTCAATCAGCATCCAGTGTCACAGGGGAGAAGACCTGATGGTCTCTGCCGCTACCAACAGCTCCGGTAAGCGGTGGAGATGACCGAAGCATGGCGCGGGGGGGGGGGCACCTCTCCCACTGCCGATAAGAGAGATCTTGCAGCGAATCCACTGCAGAGATCACTTTTATCTGAAAGCCAGCCGCCGCTTAAGAGGATACCAATGGTGTTCCACGCCAAAGTACCGACGTATAAAGACAGCGGCTGGTAGTTAAGTGGTTAAGGCAATATGTGGACTGCCGCCAGACACAAGGCGACATTTACATTATGTTTTGCCAATGTGGGACTATGTCGGCAAGACAATTTGAGATTTTTGGAGGAGAATATACGACCACATCTATTATATCATATATATTGGTGCCATTTACTCCATGCAGACCTGCCACAACACCACAGGCTAAATCAGTCACTGCAGAGACTTCTTGTGAGATATTTGAGATACTTGCCCATATTGGCTAGTGAATTGGACGTGGTTTTCTTCAACATAGATACCTTAGAAGGTGGTCCTTATGTATACTCTTAGGCTCCATTCACACCTGAGCGTTTTGTAGCTTGAAGCCCGAAGCTACAAAACGCTTGAGGGGAAAAAATATATTATTCTCTATGGAGATGGTACACATCTCCACTCCATTCGCCTGAAGCTCAAACAAGTTCTGGACCCTTTTTTGTCGCTCGAATCGGGCATATTTGGGTGTTTTTGGAGCAGGAAGCAGATGCCAAAATCTAAAAACATAGCAACAAATGATGAAACAGATGATCATTTTTCCTATTGGCTAATAAAAAAAAATGCCAAAGCTCAAAAACGCTGCATGGAAACGCACAAATACGCCCAACAAAACGCTCAAAAACGCTACTCTCAGGTGTGAATGGGGCCTTAGGGTCCTGCTGAGTGACTGAGGAATCCCTACCTTCACCTTGCCCTTTGGGGTTTTGTCTGCTCTCCCTCTCCCTTCCTGAGGGGAGATCTACTAGACGTGAGCAGGCAGTGGCCTGTTTTTCTACCGATTTTTTTTTATGAAATTGGCTTTTTCTCCTACCCAGGAGGAGCACTTGATCATAGTACATTATTTGCAGAGTCTTCTCTGAAGAAGGAGCTACTTGACTCTGAAACAGTTGGACATTTTCTCTACATGTACAATTTATATGAAGTGCATAGACTACTGTATTGTATGACCTCATGCCTACTCCAATCTTTGTTATTTTATGTATGTACAGTTCTGTCTTTTTAATATTATAATAAAACTACATTTTAGGCTACACTTTTAAACCTTTTAAGTCCCCAACATATGGGGGGATTAAAATGTTTTCTACATCTACTATATTAGGAACAATATTGTATATACACCTATAGGCAGACACGTAGCCCTGAAACATAACCATGACACCTCTGTGGTTCAATTTCCCTGTCCTTGAAAGAGTCCTAGATCACCCAAGAGTAGAGCTGCACAATTAATTGTTAAAAGATCACAATCTCCATTCACCCCCTCTGACAATCCACGTTGCGGAGTGTCTCCATTCTTTCATGTAACGAGTATAGAGTTCTCTGCTTACTCTGGCAGTCTGTCAAGATTTTAACATTGTAACTTTTCCCTCTTAGATCAAAGGGATAAAACTTCTGTGTGAATATGCAGGAAGTTTAACCACTTAAAGTGGATGTAAACCCAATGTCATCCTTTCTAAACTACTGCCATAGGGGTTATCTATAAGGATATACATGCCTCCTGCATGTATCCTTACCTGTCAAATGTCTCAACCCTCTCTGTTATTAGACCCGAAAAACTGCAGATTCTGTGGGTGGGTCTGTTGTCTGGAGCTCGGTGGGTGGAGTCGTGATGTCAGTACACTCCCCGCCCACCTCTACAATCCCCTTGTCAATATGCATTTTCTCCTGTGTATTTCTAACACTGAACTTCTGCTATGATCTCTAACATCCAGTGAAAAGACAGGAAAGTAACCACATAACTTCAGCATGCCAAATCATTCTGAGGTGTGGAACAGCCAATCCTTGCAGAGCTGCTGAAGAAAGGAGTGGGGGAGGGAATTTAAAAATACTGCATGTCTCTTAGGCTAGTGCATGAGATATGTAAAACACCTGTCACTCACAGCAAGGGGGAGGATTTGACAAAGTTTTTCTCAGTTTGTCAAGAATTGTCTCACTGAACAATAAAAGAGGATTGCTCAGAGATGGATTAACTCTGTGTGGCAAGACTGGGCTCCAATGATAGGAAATCTTATACTCTATATACATTATGGTATAAAAAAAATAAATAAATAAAAAAAAACATTTTCGGGTTTACATCCACTTTAAAGTCTAAACCTTTTTCTGACACTTGTTTTACAGTTAAAATCAAATTTTTTTGCTAGAAAATTACTTGGAACCCCCAAACATTTTTTAGCAGAGACCATAGAGAATAAAATAGGGATTGTTGCAATATTTTATGTCACACTGTATTTGCACAGTGGTCTTTCAAATGCATTTTTTTGGGAAAAATACACTTCAATGAATAAAAAAAAACGAAACAGTAAAGTTAGCCCAAATATTCTGTTTAATGTGAAAGATGATGTTACGCCGAGAGAATCGTGATCTATCTTCTAAGCAAAAAAATTGCAATTCTCATTTTAGCCAGAATCGTGCAGCTCTACCCAAGAGGCAGAAATTTTCATAGGAAATTACGAGAGGCATGGTAGATTTTTTTTTTAATCTAAACGCCACCTCCACACCAGGACTTAATGACGCTTCGAGTTTCAAACCCTTCCTATGAGTATAACCTATGCACCTCTAGGGTAGGGTTACCAGAACTGGGTCCAATAAATAAGGCCATTTATAAATTAAAAAAAAACCTGTACATTATTTAGCATTTGTGTATCATTTATGTAGTATTTCATAGTTCCAGATTTGTGCATTACTTTTAGTGAGCTCTAAATGCTGGCATGTGTCCTCAGCAATACCTTTGGAGTCGTCTTGTGTTGGTGACAGGGTATTTATCTATGGCATATGGATATAGGTATAATTATTGTTAAGAAGGCCCCCCTGTTAGGTAAGATACTGGAGGTTGAAGGGCATTAATATGGTCCTCTGGGCTCCTAAGGAGGCAGAGTTGAGGTGATGGATTTAGGGGGAATACTCTTATTTGTGTAGTTACAAAATTTTTGGATGTTGGTGTTTAACCACTTGCCGACCAACCGCCACAGTTTTACTGCGGCAGAATGGCACGGCTGGGCGAAACGACGTTATACAACCTCGCTTCGCCCTGTGGCCACAAGGGGCACTTCTCGCCCCGGGGGCCAATGCGAGTGCCTGACGGTCGCGTGACAGAAACACACAGATCCCGGTTCTCTGAGGGGAGAAGACACAGATTGTGTGTTCATACAAAGTATGAACAGCGATCTGTCATCTCCCCTAGACAGTCCCATTCCCCCTTCAGTTAGAACACACACTAGGGAACACAGTTAACCCCTTGAACACCCCCTAGTGTTAACCCCTTCCCTGCCAGTGATATTTTTACAGTAATCAGTGCATTTTTATAGCACTGATAGCTGTATAAATGCCAATGGTCCCAAAAATGTGTCAAAAGTGTCTAATGTGTCTGCCATAATGTCGCAGTTGCAATAAAAATTGCAGATCACCGCCATTACTAGTAAAAAAAAAAAAAAAAAAAAAAAAATAATAAAAATGCTATAAATATATCCCCTATTTTGTAGACGCTATAACTTTTGCGCAAACCGATCAATATACGCTTATTGCAATTTTTATTACCAAAAATATGTAGAAGAATACATATCGGCCTAAACTGAGAAAAAAATGTGCTTTTTTGAAATAAAAAAATAAATATGGGGATATTTTGGTTGGGAGTAGCGCCGCACGACCGCGCAATTGTCAGTTAAAGTGATACAGTGCCGAATCGCAAAAAATGGCTTGGTCATTCAGCAGCCAAATCTTCCGGGGCTGAAGCGGTTAAGGTAAGAGTATTGAGACTAAGATAGAATAGTTTATACTGCTCCCAACCTGTGAGGGTATGGATATATTTATGCATTTTATTGTTTTATAGATCTCTTCAGCTGCGTCTTCAATTACAATTGCAGGCAAAAAGATCACATGTGCATTGTTCCTTCCTGCTGCCCTTCCAGATTTCCTCCTCTTCCCCCCTTTTTCCTTGTGGTGGAGGCTCCTAGGAGAGGATTTGGAGATATTTGGTGTATACAGGTAATTGGGTGTTGATACATTGGAATATATATATACCCAAGGTTGTGATTTTCCATCCTATCAAGATACCATAATAATGCTTTATTAATTGCGGTTGTTGCAGGTTGTCAATCTGTGTTTTTGCTGATATCAAGGGCTGGTTGAGACTGTGAATAAAGATTAATATAACATATATGCAATATCCGCTTTCCCGAAAGGTAAAGCCACAACTCCCATTGGAAGTAAGAAGTGCACCTGTTTACGGTAAAACGGCTTTCTCTATCTCATGTGATATTTATCATCCAATTGAATCCAAATTTCTGTTACCCATAGATATATTTTTGCCATAAGGCCCAGCTAATTAAAAACCTTCACTGATCACATTTTGGACTAAACTATATGTCCATGCAGCATAACCTGTCACCATCTGAAAGCTAGACTCTCTCTCTCTTCACTTTGCTACCAAACCAAGGAGGTCCTGAGGAAGCTGGTTGTTGCAAAATGCATCGACCTCTTGGATCATACAGAAAAGATAATCTGCTATTTTTACTGATATGGCCTATACCGCATTCAACAATAATTTTCAATATTTTTATTTTAATTTTATAATATAGTGCCTTGAAAAAGTATTCATACCTCTTAAAAATGTCCACACTTTGTCATGTTACAACCAAAAATGTAAATGTATTTTATTGGGATTTACAAATAATTATCTGAAAAGTGTGGCATGCATTTGTATTCAGCCCCCCTTAGTCAATACTTTGTAGAACCACCTTTCGCTGCAATTCTTTTGGGGTATGTCTCTACTAGCTTTGCACATCGAAAGAGTGACATTTTTGCCCATTCTTCTGTGCAAAATAGCTCAAGCCCTGTCAGATTGGATGGAGAGTGTCTGAACAGCAATTTTCAAATCTTGCCACAGATTCTCAATTGGATTTAGGTCTGGACTTTGACTGGGCCATTCTAACACATGAATATGCTTTGATCTAAACCATTCCATTGTAACGCTGGCTGTATGTTTAGGGTCGTTGTCCTGCTGGAAGGTGAACCTTCGTCCCAGTCTCAAGTTTGCAGTTGTGCCATACTCTTTCCATTTGCGGATGATAGATTGAACAGTGCTCTGTGAGAAGTTCAAAGCTTAGGATTTTTTTTTTCTAACCCAAACTTGCTATAAACTTCTCCACAATTTTATCTCTGACCGGTCTGGTGTGTTCCTTGGCCTTCATGATGCGGTTTGTTCAGTAAGGTTCTCTAAACATTTGAGGGCTTCACAGAACAGTATTTATACAGAGACTAAATTACACACAGGTGGACTATTTACGAATTAGGTAACTTCTGAAGGGAATTGGTTCAACTAGATTTTAGTTAGGGGTAACAGAGTAAAGGGGGCCGAATTCAAATGCACACCACACTTTTCAGATATTTGTAAAAAAATAAAAAACATTTTACTTCCACTTCACAATTATGTGCCACTTTGTGTTGGTCTATTACATAAAATTCCAATAAAATACATTTACGTTTTTGGTTGTAACATGACAAAATGTGGAACATTTCAAGGGGTATGAATACTTTTTCAAGACACTTTAAATATACTATCTGTCCTTGTCAAATGTTTTTTTGGTAGATTTCTTAGAAACAAATCACCCTGACTTTCCCTTAAACATTTTTCCCAGATTTTTGCTGCTAATTCTGATAAGAAAAAAACTGGAGTGCTAATTGCGATTAAAACGGAGTTCCGCCGTTTTTACAAATACTGCAGCTGTTGACTTTTAAAACATGGACACTTACCTGTCCAGGGAGCCCACAATGTTGACACCCGAAGCCGATCTGTCCCTCGGCTGTCGGGTGCTGCCGCCCCCATCCTCAGTAAGAGAATCAGGAACTCTAGCACAACAACAAACCGAGCATGTGCAGCCTGTCCCCTAATGCTTGGTTATATCAGGAAATGGACTAGAGTCAGTGTAAGAAGGGGAGAATCAGAGAAGACAGGATCACACAGCCTTTTTACACAATGCAGAGGATTAACCCCTTAGGTACCACTGAGTATAACAAGCATGCTTTACTGCATAAACAGACTGATTTTACTGTTGTGGATTTAGTAACACTTTAAGATGGTCGAATCTGGTCATCAGTTGCTTCTGATCATGAGAGGGGACTTTACTGCTATTGTTGATCCTCAGCTCAATTTGACGTCCTCATGGAGGAAACCATCCACTTGTTTACATGATTTACTTTACAGAAGGGATCTGTTTGACATCTGATGGTTTTCATGCGGTGGAGAGGGACTACACCTACTACTCTCCTTCGCATCATTCTTACTCTAGGATTGACGTTTGTTTTTGAAAAGTGGTCTTTCCAGTCTCTACAGTCATAGGTGCAATTACATGGTCCAAACCCGTCCCTATCACTAACAATTTTGGCACACCCGAAGCCTGCGTACTCTCCCCTATGAAAAATAAACATCCATCCTAGCAGATCCCGACCATCTCTGCTCACTCACAGAGGAGTTGAATTCATATTTCTCTTTGAATGAATATTCAGATATTGACTGTTATACCCTCTGGAATGCCCACAAGGCAGTCCTGAGGGAGAAATTATTACAATTAGGCTCACAATTAAAAAGACGCAGATTGCAGCGTTTTGATAGCCTAGTACAGTCAATAAAGAATATAGAAGATCTAAACAAGTGCACACCATGCCTCTAAATTGCGGAGCCTGAGAATCAATCTCTGTTCCTTGTTGCTCTATAGCTACGAAAAACAGATCAAAATTCTCAAAGCCAACTCAAATGCTTTGGGCAACAAGGCAGGTGCTTTTTTGGCTCGACGCATAATGAGTAAACGCTTGGTCACTAAAATACAACACCTAATGGATTCTAAAACTGGTACTAAACACCATGACCCTGACCGAATAGTAGAAGTATTTAAAGACTACCTAGATCAGTGGTTCTCAACCTGGGGGGTCGTGACCCCCTCGGGGGTCAAATGATGATTTGCCAGGGGTCACCAAATCCTTGGCTGTTCCTGAAGCCCGCACCACTCTCCCAGCCTTTTTGCGGCCGCCCAGCAGGGCTGTCCCTGGAGCCCGCAGCTGCCCTCTCAGTCTCTTTGCAGCCACCCATTCAGTTCACGGCATGACTGGGGGGCAGAGACTAGAAGTCAGCTGACTGGTGAGGAATGTGAAGTGGGAGGGGCTGGAGGAGACCCTATCTCCTGATTTCGGCATAGGTGTCACTGCTACGAGACACCACAAAGTTGGAGAAACATTGAGTAACACTACCTGGGATTATAGTTGCCATTAAAGGTCCCCACTAAAGTTCTCAGATCAGCAGATGACCTTGATCAAGAGCACCTTAGTTGGCTGATCAGAACTCCCGCCAACACTGCCACTTATACCATTCCCCCCACCAAGAAGAGAAGGAATAAAAATAGAGAATACATGGAATTGAGAGGAAAAGAGGGGGAGGAACAAAGAAAAAGGGAGAGAAAGAATAAGAGAAAGAACAAGAAAGATGGCTAGAAAGAGGGATGGGGGAAAAAAAACAACAATAAATTAGGATAGAGAGATAAAAGGGCAAGAAAGGAGAACAAAGAGAAAGAGTGGTACACCCCAAAATGCACCATCAGGGTTTTAATACTGTACGAG